>NW_012130088.1:1569933-1586188 GCF_000143395.1 Atta cephalotes
ATATATATATATATATATATATATATATATATATTATAAGTAAAAACGTTTTCAAAAGATTCAACATTCAGTTTTTAACAGAATTATACCTATATGATTTTTTTACCTAATATTCTCTTCTAATTATTCTGCATTAAAATACAGTAAAAAATTAATAGTTCACAAGATATTTTGTGTGTGTGTGTGTGTGTGTATTTTATTCTAATACATTTATTATTTTGACAATAAAATAAAAATATTTTATAAACTTTTTATTTTTGATAACCATACCTTAATATTCTTATGTATAGAGTAATGAGATGAATCATTTGAAATTTGCCAGAAAAAC
This sequence comes from Atta cephalotes, assembly GCF_000143395.1. Lineage (NCBI taxonomy): Eukaryota > Metazoa > Arthropoda > Insecta > Hymenoptera > Formicidae > Atta > Atta cephalotes. Next base: position 1,570,262 of record NW_012130088.1, read on the forward strand.
ACATATTTCTCATGTAAAACATATAATACTCTTTTTGACTACCTATTTATTCTTTATTTCTTTTTATCATCTATTAATTCTTTTTGTACGAACAGAAATTATACAACGGAAAAATATATTATATATGGACAGGGTTGGGTAGTGCTCAGTTAAAAAGATAAAAGTTAAGTTAAAAAGTTACAAAGTTAATTAATTTTAATTTAATTACAATTTAGGCTCTTAATTTTTTAACTTTATTTATTTAGTTACATATTATTCATAACTATTAATTTTTTATTTAATTTTTTTGAAGTTAAATTTCAGACATGATACGCGGTAGCGATAGATTTAAAATGAAGTAAAAATTGCAAAAGTGAGCAAATTTATTAGATGTTGACCAATGAAATTATAAATATTCTAGTAAATTTGCTCACTTTTTTCATCTCATTTTAAATTACATAATCGATTTCCAGATTTCAATCTGTCAGAAACTGTGTATTTTAATGTCTAGTTTCTAATAAGTTGAAATCTATTATTCCTTATTATTAAAATATAACACATCAATACTATCTTCAGCTCACGTTGACTGGCTGTTCAGTGCAAGAAAAATTTTGAAATGGCTTTATTACTTATATTTAATAAGTATATGTGAACAAAATATTCAAATACAGTATACATAACAGTCTATGTAACAGAATATATAAAACATATAAATAGAATATAGAGTATTTTCTAAATAAAGTATATATTTGTCACTTCCGCTATTTGTAAGACTGAAATCCTAAAATCATGAAATTGAAAAATATAAAAAAAACAAATTTAACTTTTAACTTTTCAATTACTTTTTTTATTAACTTAACTTTTAATTCAATTAATTTCATTATAAATTAACTTGTATCTTAACTAAATTAAATTTTCAAGATTGTTAACTTTAATCTAACTTAAAAAAAAATTAACTTACCCAACATTGTATATGGACATATTTTATATGTAAATATATGTATAACATACATTTATGTATATATTTTTTATAAACAAATTTTTTTTCCAGGAATGGTGTTCACGAACTGCAAATACGTGCTCAATAATATTTGCATAACGAATACAAAATATTGTTTAATTCAAATAAATCTAGCGATATCTTATAGCTTATCGTGCAATTGAATCATATCATGCTGAATTTATTGCGCAATAAACGTTGTGCATCTCCAAATTCAATTATCTATCGTGTAAAGTTAAAGATATTTTTTTTAAGTATTAAATGTTGAGGGAGTCTTCAAGAATCATCTATCGATTTGAAAGATCCTTATAAAGCCGCATTCGAATATCGCAATATCATGTGTACAACTATTAAGCTTATTCTTTTTAGTTGAAATTTTTTGCACCAGTTCATCTTTCTTCCTTTTCTCTTCAGAAGGAAAGAAGAAGAAGAAAAATGAACTGGTACAAAAATTCAGCCAAAAAGAAGCACAGACCTATTCTTTCACATATCCAAAAGTCAAGGTGCATTTGACTCGTGCATCAATCGCATTATCAAATAGATTTCTTTATCCCTTTTTATTTCAGATTTATTATATAATTGCACAATGTGTATTTGTGATAATATAATATATGTAATATATTAATACATATTTTCAACATGTATCTTCCATGCACGTCTATTATTATAGGTGCACGATCTATTTATAATACATATAATGTTTATTCAAAACATTTTAGTTAAACTATAACTAAAAAAATTGAATTTCATAAAAAGTAATACGCATTTATTACATATTTGCATTTAAATATTCAGATTAATTTTTTTTTGCACAAACGTATTAAACAACATTGCTTTCGTAGTGCGCAATTGCGCACTAAATAAAAATATATAATTGCGTTTCAATAATTAATAATTATTTTTTATTTCCCATTCAATTAAAATACCAAATGATTGTTGAACTGATTGAAATATTTTGCGACGATCTCGAAGTACGTATAAAGAGTTTTATAATGATTTTATGTCTTGATGTAAAAATATTAATTTTAAGAATCAACATCACGCGGTTTAAAAAGTTCAACTTCAAAAAAATGAATCGGACTCCACTGAGCGTTCTGTAGCAAGAAAAGATAAAAAGAAATGAGATTATTGAAGTGTCACAGTTCTGACCTTAATATTATCTTTCAATACATCTATTCAGAGACGGCTCTATCGTCATCCAAACAGTCTCGATAATATAACTTAAAGTAACATTAAGTATAGAAAACTCTTAATCCCTGAATGACTCATTTCGTTTATGCGAAAGAATATTTCAAGTTTGCCAATTTTTTCTTCACCAGCTAAAGACGGATGTTTGCTGTCTTTTTTTAATTTAATAGTCATCTATTGGGTTGTCCGGAAAGTTCGTGCCGACTACCCTATATAATTTAATAAATGCATACTAAAATTTAAATCTTCTGCGTTTCAACTTTCCTTCAACATCGGCACGAATATTTATTACTTATTTAGTAGAAACTTGAAACGACTCGATCAACGTTTACACGGTAATAGTTAATGACTGTTTCTATCAACATAAATTAATTCCAACTTATTCATCTTGTTTTAGTTTTAAAAGTTAGAAAAAGATAAAAAATAAAAAGTGTTCCACACTATGTTGCAAACACTCCGTCGTTAATCGCTTAATGTAATAGTCAAGCATCAATAATTATCATTGACGCTTCTGATTGGCTATTGGTTTTGCGAAATATTGCGACAGATGATAGGATATTTATGATTGTAGAACGCCTTTAAATTGTATGAAGATTAAAGTTAATCTACATAGGAAAGAGAATAACAGATATATATATATATATATATAAAAGCTACCTTTGGTTTGGATTTTAGCACTTTTAGCGATTCTTTCTTTATTTTATGTTTAATGATAAAGACAGAATGTGATAATTAAGCGCTTAAAGCGCGTAAGCGTCCAAATTGAACGCAGCCAAAGTAAAAGCATAATAATGCGATAATATCAATTTTTGCAGATAAACAAAGGCGAAGTTTTTCAGAGACACAAGTCATCAATTTTTGAAATTTTCGGGATAATCTCATCAGCTTACAAATTACAGACTACGTCCAAAAAATATCTCTATATTCTTTAGACGTTCCTAGAATATTCCTTAGAAAAAGTGTACCGTATGGGAATATATACTGTTTATTGCGCAAAGTTAAACAATCTATTCATAACTTTCAGAATACGTAATGATCGTTCCCATTGTGTCACAGTTAAGATGAATTTGAATTTGAATATCTTTATGTACAAATCGATTCATTGGGATTCTTAAATAACTGTATTTGTATTCTTGATGAGTTAATCTTTCATTTTACGACAAGTTTGTAATTGATTGTATATAATTTATTAACAAACATGCAATGAATAAAATTTTAAAATATTTATCTTCTATAAATAGCAAAAAAAATTTGACAATTACATTTTCCCTTTATGTTCATAGTAGAATTTTTTTTTTTTTGGTATTTATTCTCAACGGAGCGAATTTATAACAAAGGCGCGTATTTCTTCTTAGGAAAAAAATATAAAATATATTTAGGTATATCAAAAAAACTAAACAATATTTTGATAATATTTTGAAAAAGACGAAGGAATATAAAGGTTTCACAAATTTAAATTGAAATGTTCGAATAAGTTTTATATACCTTGGAATTAAATTGTAAAGAATGATAATTCACTAACCTTCGATATATTTCCTCAGAGTCTCAATGCCCTTTTTCACGTTCTCCTCAGTTTCCCTGAGTTCTTTTTCGGCTAGAGCCCTGGCTTCGGGCCCGGGTGGATCTAATAACAAAGTGAAAGACATTTTCACGATCTGCTTCTTTTTTGTCTTCCCGTTGCTCCTTTCTCGATCTCGCGCTGTGCTCAAACTGATCACTGAGGAACGTTCCCGGCAGGACAATCATCACTTATCTACAGCCACCACCACCCAAGGAGAGTATCTCTTATGTATCATCCACGGGACAATCTTTGACCGCTCAAAGTCCATGTCGGTATTCCGTATCTTCCGCGCTTTTATTCAAACGAATATCGATTTTGTATCTATTGATTATATAGATACATCCTAGCTAATAAATTTGTGGTCTTTTTGATTTGTGATCAAAGAAAAATTTTAATATCAAAATGAGGACAACGTAAAATAACATCACTTTGCCATCTGGAACATTTATCTTTGTTCATTAATTATTCAAATTACTGAAGTAATTATACTGAAGTAATTATACAATTATACAAATTTCTGAAGTAACATCTTATCTTAATCGACTATTTTGTTTCAATATTTTTTAGAAGAGAAGTAGAATAGAAATTACACGTTATTCAAAAAACTCATTTATTCTCAGCTTGACCGATAAAACTCTTATCAGAGATCACGCAGTCAGTTTTTTGTCGCATCTTATTTAAAGATGACTTGTGAGAAATAATGGATTGATTATTGAAGAAAAAGATAATAGTAATGAGTGATAAAATATTATAAATTTAATTCGTTTACTATATTTACATAATTAGATTAGTTTTTATTCACTTTTTTCTTGAAGAACACATATTTAATTTTCTTTACTACGTAAACATAAATCTATTAATTTGGCTACTTTTATTAATGAAGATGATAGTAATATGAGAGATATTTTTTGCGGAAATTTTTGCGAAATAATTTTTTTGCGACAACTTCATTATGAATACTGAATACTAATAATATTCGGTCTTCTTAATCGAAATTGATTTAGAGAAGGAAAAAAAGGGTAATAATCGGCAACAGATCAATAGATTATGAATAGACTTTAATTCGTGTAATTGTTCTTTGAAAACTATTGTTTCTCGACATTTATTATCGCACATCGATGTTAGTCGAAACTGATTTGTTGACGTGCTAAAGAACCAAAGAAAGATAGATTAACTGTGAAGATAAGAAACAGAATATGATAGTCAATAACAGATAATGAATACACTGCGTATTAATTTAAGGGACCCTAATTTAAAGCTCAGAAATAAAGCAAATATTGAAATTTATTTTTCACTCCAACTCCTCTTCAATATATTTTAGAAACGTACATATACATTTTATATATGTATATTTAACAATTAAGTATAAATTTTTTTTAAAAGATTCTATTAAAAGAGTTATACTCCATATGGATAATTCTAAAAAAATTGATTAAATTATTTAATAATGATTTTATCTACACACTTTTTTTATTGAATTTATGAGATGTAATAAGCCTAAAATATTACATAGAAATGTTAGTTTTATCTATATATTTATAAAAATAAAAACAACCAGACAAAGAAATAATGTGATAATAAAACAATGATAATACATATAATAATAATATAATGATAATATTGGAATAATAAAAATAAATGTATTAATTTGATAAACAATAATATGATAAATGATAATAAAAAATAAAAAATTTTAATACATTAAATGAAAATTTTACGATAATATAATGATTGTATTATGATAATATAAGTAAAGTTTTTAATCTAAAATGCGATATGATGATTTTTAACAGTTATGAGTAATCAAAATCAAAATGTTCTTATTTAACGTGCAATAATTCAGTAAAAAAAAATCTTAGGAACTTTTTTAAAAAAACAATTTTGTCGGCAAAATTTTAAGCTTTCACTTTAGAAAGTTGAAAATTTTTGCAAATTTCTTTTGAGCACGAAACAGGCCCACAAAGTAAGAAAAAAATTTCCCTAGATAGTTTTCTTATATCAAACTTACAGAAATTCATAAGACAAAATGACATTTCAAAAGTGATTTTAGATATTAATTTTTTTTTGTATAAATTTAAATCTCATAATTTTTAACGAAATTACAGCTACTTAAAGTTCACAATACTACAAACTTTTGTTCTATTGTAATTTAATAATTTAGTATTATTATAAGAGAGAAACTAACTTAACTCTATTCACAACAAAATTGTATAATTATATGTCTTTATCTATTGTAATAAACTAATCAATATGGAAATTGTGCAAATAAGTCTTAATAAACATTACTTTCTTGTATTTTTCCTTTTGTATTTTTTCTTGTTAATTAGTTTCCGAATCATTATAAATATTATTAGTTTTATTTTGAACATATCTAATTGTAAATGATTCTGAAAATATCATATTTTAAAGATATGTTGAAATATCTGTGCATAATATTTCATTTTAAGATGTTTTAAAATAATGCCAGTATACTTTTATTTATTTTTGATATTAGAGAGTCTTAAGACTCTCGAAATAATTATTTTGTCACTTACGCTTCTTACGCTTAAAATAATGCCTTAAAGATATTGTAAATGAGATATAAGATACTTTATAAAATATAGAATATCTTTGACAGTATTCGTAAATCCGATCTTATACATATATTTAAGATAATCTTATTTACAATTCCAGTAAACGAGATTATTGAAATCGATTCAAATTTTCAGAAATACATATTCGCGCAAACGTAAAAATAAATTCTTTTTAATTCAAATGCACTTTTATTCATTTATTAAAATTACATGCATATAGACAAATATATTTCTACGTCTTTCTAAAAATTTAAAAATCAGCTTTTTTGTGCATCGTGAATACTGCTTAATCCAAAACAGTTCTCAATTCTAAACAAGAAATGTAGTTTTTCCAGTTGAATCCAATTAAATCCCATTAAATAAAAAACTTTTTTTTATTCAATTAGGTAAAAAATTTTATATGAATAAATGTGTATAAACATACATAAATATTCATAAACATCTATAATCATATATGAAATACCATACATGTTTATACATCTCTATTTCTTTTGTCAAAATTACTTTTTAGTGTAACAGAAATAATAATAATAATAATGTAAAAACATTAAAAATAAATAAGGGTTTTCACATACTATTTGTTTTAAAAAAAATCAAATTTGAATAAATGTAAAATATTACTTATATATAATTATATATATAATAAAATTATATAATAAAATTATATAATAAAATTATATAATATATATATAATAAAATTATGCATGATTGCGTATGAGGAATTTTTTTTTACATTTTTCGAAACTTGTTTTTTTTCTGAAACGAACACTGAGAAAATTATTTCCTTTAATTATTTTTAGTGTTTTCACATTACTATTATTATTTCTATTATAAAAAGTAATTTAAAAAAGAAAGAAAACATGAGTTGACATATTTTGAGGAATTTTTTTTTACATTTTTCGAAACTTATTTTTTTCTGAAACGAACACTGAGAAAATTATTTCCTTTAATTATTTTTAGTGTTTTCACATTACTATTATTATTTCTATTATAAAAAGTAATTTAAAAAAAAAGAAAACATGAATTGACATGTTTTGTATATGATTATACATATTTATGAATATTTATAACTGCATTCAGTATCTGAAACTGCAAGTCGGAATGCTCTTATAGCATATGTCACGTGCACTGTAAAAAAAGAGCACTCCAATGCCTCAGATTTGCATTGCTGAACATAGCTAATGTTTATACCTATTTACATATTCATGTATGAAAAATATTTTATATTCCGAGAATATTGGATTCAAAATTAATGAACTTAAAATATACATAAAAATTTCAATCCATTTTAATCCATATTCTCAATTATTAGGAATATATCTGAGAAAAATTACTTTTTTCTCTATTGTATTCAATTAATAATAATTTACATTGTTTATATTACAGAAAAATATTCATGTAAAAATAATATAAACAATTCGTATAAATGTTATCTTGAAATTTATGAAACACTCTTAGATTATTATACATATAATAAATAAATAAAATTAATGTTGCGATAAAAAATTTACCAATTTAATAATTATCATACGTCGGAACTATTATCGACTGTTTTATAACGTAGATACTTTTCTAATAAATTTCTAGATGACGCTTTAATAACAAAATATGGTTCAAAAATTCGTTTCATTCGGTTCCAAATCATAAAACAATCATCATACTCCAAATGATATGAAATGATTGAAAATTGTATGGCGTGCTTTTTTTGGAACATTTCGTACTAAGCTCAACAGAAAAATATTGATATTACTAAAAAAAATTTGCATTACATTTTCCACACGTAAAACGTAATAAAAGTAAATTATTTTTCGAAAAAAAGGAATATATAAGAAAAAAGTTTGAACTGAGAAAACTGAAATTTAAAAGAATAGCGACAATATCTTCAGCGATAATTATTTCAATCTAAATGCAGGGAATGCATACTCAAGAAGGGACAAAATTTCTGTCTGCGCTTTTTCCGCTTTTCTTTGCTCCCGTAAAATAAAAAAACCCGAAAAACGAATCCAGTATCACGGTGGTGGAAGGTGGAGAGCAAAGGGCAGCAATGCAATGCGTCGCGGCGCGGCGCAGCGTGGCGCGCCTTCTGGTGTGTCGACTGGTGTGGTGTCAGTGGTGTCCACTGGTGTCGACCGACCCGACTGCACCGCATCGTAAAGCACGACGTGGCGCGACAGACAACATACGGGGTGACCTGCATTCGACATGTTCCATCGGCGATGCGGCTACCGTATCACTCTCAGCAACAACAGCAGCACCGCCACACGCAATTTTTCCGAATACGATTTCGGTCTGGTGTTCAGCGCCGAGCCGCTCCAGGATGACGAGCTGTTTGAAGTCACCATCGACAAGAAGGTATACACGCGCGCACATATAGCTCCTGCGAGAGAACCGCCCGTTCTCTGTGGATATTCAATAGCTAAGGCTCAGCCTGAACAAGAAATATCAAAACATGGAATATATAATTACACGCACACTGTGTTTGTTGATAAATAAATATCCTATGTTATTTATTTCGTGAACTAATACTTGTCATATATTCATATTTATACTCATATTTAATTTAATTTCAGTCTAATATGTCTATTAAATTAAATATTTAATTTAATTTCTTTCAGAGATATTAGATCTGTTCTTTTCATCTGAACTTCTTATACGCAGTTCGTTTCTTTTTTTTCCCTTATGAAGAAAAAAGAGAACAGTGCAAGAAGTTTCAACTGAAAAGAACAGGCTTATTGACAAATCTGTGTATTATATGACAATTCTGAGATAATTATGTATTAAAGTACACTTGCGTTAACTTTGAAAATGGTATTGCGCAGATCATATCATGGTGCGGTAGCATAGACATTGGAGTGACAGAATGCGATCCCGAGACCTTAGTGATACCACCCTGTGCCACAAACCTTTGTCATGGATCTTGGATTATGACCTGCTCTGGTATAATTCACAATGGAGATCGCATCGTGGAAACGTACGGAGCAGATCTTAATGATCTAGAAGAGGGGAACACTTTGGGAGTCATGCGAACGTCCAATGTAATTTATAATTATATATAGCCCATCATTTATATTAATCATTTTACATGAAAATTAATGATAATCTTATAATTGTAGAATGAACTAGTATTCTACATCAATGGTGTCTCACAAGGAGTTGCCGTTAGCAACATTCCAGAGCGTATTTTTGCCGTTGTAGATATATATGGCGATTGTATACAAGTCAGCGTTACTCCGAAACTCGCTAGTTTGTGTAATGTGCCGAAAGACGAAGTTGAGATTAATAATGATTATGCTGCGGGGGAAACTTCCAGTTCTTCAACTACTAATCTAGTCGCTAACTTAAATGTTAATCTAAGTGTTAATGTAAACGTTAACTTACCGAAAAATCCAACTCCCGCTGCTATAAGAGAGGATAAATTGAAGTTTCATGAGAGAGTCGGCTCGTTGGTGAAACTGTCTAATAATGCCAGAACCGCCGAAAGGCGGAGGCCACTTGATGAATTTAACAATGGTGTTGTAATGACTCACAGGCCACTGCGAGATAACGAACTGTTTGAGGTAAGTATTCGGATATAAAATCAATTACGAAAGAATATTTATATATTAAATTGCAAAAACAAAATCATCTAATTCTTACATGTTTATGATTCTATAACAAGATTATTTATAACAATAAATGAGATATTAAATATTGTGAATATACAGTTGAATAGAAAAATGTCTTAAGTAGTCTCAGCGATCATTTCTGTGCACATTTTCTTTGAAATACTAATACTTAGCTAAATAATAGTCTTTGTTCTGTTCTTTTTTAAATATACATCTTTACAAATACTTTCTAAAGATATTAAAGTATTTGAAAGAATTAATTATTTTATATATTTTTAAAAATAATGAAAATTAACTTAGGATACATAAACATTCCATCGTGTAGAACGAAAAATTATCATAAATGTCAATAAGGGTTAAATTAAAACTGAAAGTACTAATAGTACTATTATAAATTAAATCGATGCAATTTAATAATATTGCATCTAATAAACATTTTTTAAAACTGACTTGTTGCGAAAAATATCAAAAATCACTTATTCTTTTTCTACAAATTACTATGTTGCAGATACGAATAGACAGATTAGTATACAAATGGTCAGGAAGTATAGAAGTTGGCGTTACTACTCATAGTCCTACAGCGCTAGAATTTCCAGCAACGATGACTAATATGCGTTCGGGTACAACGATGATGTCTGGCTGTGGTATTTTAACAAATGGAAAAGGCACGCAACGGGAATACGGCGAATTCAATTTGGATGAATTAAGGGTACACTAAGGCCAAAATTATAACACTGAACATCTTTATTTAAATTTATTTTTCTCTTCAAATCATTATTTTTACATCATTATATTTCTTAGGAAGGGGATCGTGTGGGAATGATTAGACAGAGTAATGGAGATCTTCACTATTTAATAAATGGTCTAGATCAAGGTGTTGCTGCTAAAGTACCGACAAGTGTGTGGGGCGTAATAGATCTTTATGGAATGACCGTGAAAGTAACCATTGTCGATCGCGACGAAAGAGAAGAACAGAATCTAGTCACTAGGAGAAACACATTACAGCTACAAGGTCTAGATAGCGAAGGTAATGCTTGTACCAGATTTCTGGCAAGTTTTAGAAATAAAACCTGCTATATTGTGATACACATAAATTTTATAGAAGCTGGAGAAGAAGAACTTCCTGATAGACTGATGTTTCATCCCTGTTGTGGCACACATGCCGATGTGATCAACAATGGGCGTACAGCGCATAGACCTAAGTAAACATTCACTATATCCGACTTATTTGAAATTGCATGCGTTCCATATATATTACTCGCGTGATTTTTTGATATTGTATGGGATGTTTCTGACACTCCAACATATATCTCAATTTTTATTGCTCTCTTTAATGAGTTACAATTAAATAAAGATAGTTTTTGTACATCCTCTAGATATAGATAAAGGTAAATGTATAATATTTTAAACAATTTGTACTAAATATAATAATATGTATAAATAGCATTTATATGTTTAACAAATTTATAAAGCTGAAATGCCCTAAACATCCTACACGAGTAATATAATAAATGTTAACAAAAAGATATAAATTTTTTTTCGCAGCGCCATAGACGATTTCAATAACGGCGTGGTATTAACTTCGAGACCGTTAAAGCCGAACGAGTTGTTTGAAGTCAGACTGGATAAAATTGTCACAAAATGGGCTGGTTCTATCGAAATAGGAGTCACCACGCATTCTCCTACAGAATTGGAGTTTCCGTTTACTATGACAAATGTGAGGTAAGACCACGCGTCAATCTCAAGCAGTTTGCCACATGGTTATTGCCACCGAGTTGATGTGTGCGGTAAGTTGTTTATCCGCTTATGTTCTTGCTCGAAGGCGGCTCGTAACGATTGCAGATCTGGCACGTGGATGATGACGGGCAACGGCGTGATGCACAACGGTACCACTATGATAGATCAATATGGTCAGAATTTGGACCGTCTGCAGATCGGTGATCGCGTAGGCGTAATGAGGAAGGATAACGCGACGCTACACTTCTACGTGAACGGCGCCGATCAGGGTGTAGCCGCAATGAATGTACCCGAGAGAGTCTATGGAGTGATTGATCTCTACGGGCAAGCTGCTCAAGCCACCATAGTCGACAACATGGACTTTTATAGTCCGACCACGAACAATTCGAGTTTTAGTAATACTACGTTGTATAGGTACGATTTCTTCTGACATTTCGACACATTAATGGTTTATCGCAATTTATCATCGATTCGCAGATGATTGTGTAAATTTATTGACAGCGATCTAAGGTTTCATCACGTGCATGGTAAAAACGCGCGGATTACGAACAATGGTTTAACGGCGTCCAGGCCGCGAGCTCTAGGTGAATTCAACGAAGCTATTGTGATTGCGAATCGCGCACTACGCGACGGTGAAATGTTTGAAGTAACGATAGATAAGATGGTTGCTAGATGGTCCGGTGCTATAGAAGCAGGTAATTGTTATCTGAGTTGTCATCAAATATAATAAAATAAGTTAAAAAAAGATCTACAACGGAGCTGTATTCGATTAAAGTGAATCTTGTTATTTAATAATATTTTTACAATTTTCAATTGCATGAACTAGAAATTTTGTAAAAATATTATTAGGCGTCAAGATCTTTGAGGAATATAACTATTCTCTTGTATTAATCACATATCAGTTAATTTTTACTTATTATAAATATAATAAAAATTTTTCTATATTATCTTTCACAAAACTGCTTACAGGAGTTACTGTGATAAGGCCTGATGAGTTAGAGTTTCCATCTACTATGACAGATATCGATCACGATACGTGGATGCTGTCTGGATCGACGGTGATGCGCGACGGCGTAACGTTGCGTAATAACTACAGCTGCGATTTGGATAAATTGATTGAAGGTAACCGGATTGGAATGATGCGGTGCTCGGATTCCTCTCTACATTATTTTTTGGATGGAATAGACCAAGGTCCCGCCTGTACTGGTTTACCGCCGAATGTTTATCCAGTAATCGACTTATACGGCCAATGTGCACAGGTATATATATCTGTCCGATGATAACAATTATGTCTCAGCGTATTAATTCCAAATAATATATCTCATCAGGTGACGATCGTATTACCAGAGCGCAGGGATCCTCTGACGCAACAATACTTACCATCGGAGAACAGTATTAGTCAACAACCAACCTCGGTAATTCAGCCTCAAGTGCAAACTGAAATTCTGCATAAGTTCCACGAGTCAGTCGGACTGAACATTCAATTAAACAGTGACAGAATAGTGGCGACAAGATGCAGAGAGTACAATAACGCCGTTTTGTTAAGTGAGGCAGCTCTAGAAAATAACGAGCTCTTCGAAATCGCTATCCAAGAAGTGGCGCGTGAGTGGAGCGGTTGTCTGAGAACAGGTGTCTTGAGTAACGAGACAGGCAACTGGTTGACGTCGATGAACCTCGTACCTGGTATGACATCCATTCCTAGCGATGCCTGGTATCTGACGGGCAATGAGGTAAGACATATGGGTTTTACGCTTTCTTCAAATTACTGTACGAGCTTGGATTGGTTGCGAGTGGGCGACAAGATCGGCGTGAAACGCACTCACGAGGGCAACCTGAAATTCTATGTGAATGGCGAAGACATGGGCGTAGCTGCGTCCGACGTGCCGGAGATGGTGTACGCAGTGATCGAACTCTTTGGTAGTACCGTGGCTGTGAATATCACCAGCAGCAGACAGCAGAATCCCGCGATATCTCCGAACGCTAGTTTAAGGCTGCAAGATTCGCTGGAATTGCTGTTGGATCCAATGCCGCCAAGAAACGATGCGGGAATGGATACATCCATTGATGTATCCGAGGGGAAATTGATTAACGAGACGACGCTCACGCCAACGCAAGTCACCGCCACCGGTTTGACCGCTAGCGATGGAGATTGGAGTTATGAGTTCCATGAGAATCACGGCAGGAACATTCAGCTGGAAACGAAAACAATTGCCAAGCGAGTAGCTAGTTACAATCAGGGTGTGGTGATGTCCAGTCGTCCATTGATAAAAGGCAAGCCGTTCCAAGTTAGAATAGAGAAACTGAACGAACGGTGGGTATCGAGTATCCTCTGTGGTGTTTCTTGCATATCGCCGGAGAAGCAAGCGAGCTTCCCGTTAACAGCGCTTGGTTTTAAGAGGCATTCATGGATTATCTGCAGCGATTGGATATTTCACAATGGCATGAGAGTGAAGACGAAATATGGCGTCGGCTTAGAAAATCTTCAATGCAACTCTAACGTGGGCTTGCTTATCGATGAAGACAATCGACTACACTTGTTCATCAATAGCATAGATCAGGGAGTGGCCGCGACCGATTTGCCACCGCATGTCTTCGCTGTAATCGACTTGTATGGGCAGTGTGAGCAAATATCCATCCTAGGAATCAACGAAGAGCCTTCCTATTCGAATGTCACAATTGACAACGCGCTCGCAGCTCCTATTGAGTGTGCGAACGTGGAAACAGAAGATGTAGAGAATTCACGTGAGAAAGCTGATTTGGAATGTCACGAGAAGGAGAACGCAATGGCGACAATTTCATCGGATCTCTCGCCATCTTCGACATCACCTAGTGTGCCGAGTCAATGCAGTTCAAACGCTAAAGATGGCAATTTCGAGACCGAGTACTCATCCTTTGGTAGCAACAATAGCACGAATGTAGCAAACAATAGCATTGTAGGCATCAAAGCGGCATCGAGTATCGACAGTAATAACTCAGACTCGGGCTCGGAGCTCAACAACGATACGCGAAGCGCCAAGAACAAAGCGTACCTAGACAACGTTGTACCTACGTTGAACAAGCAGCCTGAGAATAATTCGAGCGAATCGAATCTCGACACGGAAAATCATGCCCTATGTACAAATGTAGAAATAAACAACGCGACTAATATTAATATACAGAAAGGTATGGTCGCCAGCGCGAGTAATATGACTAGCTTGAACGCGGCAATCACCGCGACGAACGCTAACAATGCGATTAACGAAAGCATAGCGTCCAATAGTCAAGTCAATACTATAAGCAGCACACAACAGAACAATTTGTCGGATCTTCCTAATAATACTTGCTCCGGCTTCCACGAATCGCGGTCCTACGCGAGTCGGGACAACATTCGTGACAATTCCTTCAACGGGAATATACTTCCGAGCCAAAACACGACGATCAATCAACGGGATGTGTACAATGCATCCTCAATACCATATGTTCCATCGTCGTTACCGTCCACTCCACTTGAGTCCACCATCGTCGTGTCGTCCAGAAAGTGCGATTACTTGAAGGCGTGCATGCAGCTAAAGAAGTCGCTCGTTCTTCCAGACGAGTTTTTCTCTACTGACGAGATACTATGCTACTGTAGCGTGTGCTACAAATTGGACGGTGACAACGCGACTTGCAAAAAGGGCGAGCCTCCGGCGGAATTCGCGATACCAGTCGGCTGGGCCAGGTTCCCATTAAAGCAGAGCATCAATGCCAATCAAATCCCACAAAGTACGACAGACAAGTGGCATGTTGCGTTCTACGGTATACGTCTAGACGCGATAAGGTAATGCGATGAATCATCTTGGAACATAGAACCGGACTGAGTATTACGGTGCTCAAGGCAAAAGAAAAAAATGCGTCCCTTAGTAACAAAAAAATATTTCTCTTATGGCATGTAAAATATAATAAAAAATAATATTAATTAGTAATACTTAATATATCGATATTAATTTTATAGAAATACAGATTATGTGTATGTTGTGTATAAATTAATGAATCCTAGTTATTAAATTACAGTAAAATTAATTCTGGAAAATATTCACGGAAAAACTATTTTTTTCATTTAAAGTACTTTTTATGCTTTGATAGCCGTGAAATTGTCAATTATTTTCAAGATTTATATCCTTATATATATATATATATATATATATATATATATATATATATATATATGTGTGTGTCTACTTATTATTATATACTAGTAGACTACTACGAACGGACGTAGTTATTAATATATATAGTTAGTTAGTAAATAAATTAAATATATATAAT
>NW_012130088.1:1586208-1605829 GCF_000143395.1 Atta cephalotes
AACGTTACTTTAGTTAGTTACGTANAAGTATAACTAGTATATATATATATATATATATATATATATATATATATATATATATATATATATATACATATATATATATATATACATATATATATATAGAATCTTCCTAGAAAAAAACTTATTGTAGAATGCGCGATAATCATAGCAATTGTGACACTATAAAAGACTTTTAATTAAGTTTGAAACTGTTTTATCACACACACGTATCAAGTATGTCACTAGACTGGCCTAAGTTAATGCTCACGAAAACAAATATGTATGAAGTATACAGTATTACGGCAATGATACTCATTTGTGCGAAGAAAATACAATATTTTTGACCCGCGCATCACGCCTAATCGATATATCAAATTTATTGTATCGCATTAGCATGTAAATTTTAAGACACGATACAATTTTTTTAACGCACTCTTCTGCAGCATATTCGATAAGAAGAAATAGTATAATATGTCTATATTTTAGAAATAAATTCGCATTGGCAACACCAAATCGTCCGTTTCGTGAGTCAATAAATGTTTCCATATTGCGTCTTGAAGGAATAAAGAAGTTTAATGCTGTAGATTCTGTACAATTGGTCACAATTACTTACGTACGTAATTAATAATGCAATTGTTCGTTAAATAAAAATTTATCTCTAATATACAAGATGAATCCAGAACTAATTTACAATAAAAAACTTGTGTTTTTTAATATATTTTTTTATTATATTTTTTAGTTTAACGTAATGAGTTATAATGAATTATAATGAATGCAGATTGCGAATAGAAAGAACATTTTAATGCAAATTAATTGATTACGCTGTAATTCTAGACTAAAGTAACTCTAGATAATAATTCGTTAGAAGAATTAGTAAGATTATTGCGCAGGTTTCGTGCAAGAAGAATCGATAGGCTTTTATATAATCAATATATTTGTGATAATATATCTCGCCCAGTATTCTCTCAATTGCTTCAGACAGCTCTTAAATGTATTAAATGTTGTATGTATTCACACCCAAATTCGGACATTCTGATCCCAGGAGCAGCTGGCCACTGCCATCCCATTACCAGAGACACAAAGTGATGTCACTCTATTTTCATGACCAGATAAGACACCTTGAAAGGAGAGATGAAAAAATCTTTTACTGACATAATTTCATAATAACAATTTTCCTGGTAGATGAACTCACCGTTGTGTTGATTCTTCAACGTATCCCATATGTGAATAGAATTGTCATCGCTACCGCAAAATATAAATCTGCCGCTCAGAGACAGACCGCAAGATGTAAACCCGGGATTCGAGCTCGGTGGTTTAAAGGTAGTTAATTGCTGATCAGATCTGAAGTCCCATAGTCTCGCGGTCTTGTCCTCGGACGCTGTTACAAAACCTTGTCCGGAGGGATGATACTGATAGAACAAAGTAATAGATACAATATTACAATATCCTCGTTAAATCTGGAACCTTGAGAAGTATCACGCGAAATACGCCAAACACTCACGCAGACAGAATTTACGTCAGCTTCGTGACCGAAGAATGTTTGCTTGGCTTTCTCTTCTCGTAAATCCCACAGTTTGCAGGTTTTGTCGACCGAACCGGTGACGTAAGTGTTACTGTCGGGGGACAAGCTGATGCTCACCACGTCGCCCGCGTGTGCCTCGAAATCCGTTGTTTTTTTGTTTGCCTCAAGGTCCCATATACAACTAAGCAAAGTGTTTGCCGCCGGTAATTACTCAGGAAATTAATTTCACGGTAAACATCAATTAACAGTAACATAACATCAATGTTATAATTTTCTATGAATTATAACATTGATGTTATGTTACTATTAATTAACAATGGCAAAAATTTAAAGCATTAATATCTAGTTATAAGCTCCTTTAAATTAATAAAAATAATAATAATTACAATATAAAAAAAGGCTACAGAAGTCAATTTTTCAGGTTATAAAATAGCGATAATTTTTAATAATGATCAAATATCTGATATATATATATGTAGGTTCAAGGTTTATATATGTATCAGATATTATATTTAATTATTATTAAAAAATCGCTATTTTATAACCAGCGTTAATTTCTATAGCCTTTTTTACATTGAAATTATTATTATTGTTATTATGTTACTGTTAGTTGGTGTTTTTTACTTATCATATTATCTTTAAATATTGTTATGTAATTATATACATTTTCATGTCGCCGGATCCAGTGATGATTTTCTTGTCATCAAGAAATCTGCAAGACGACAGGAAGCCCTCGTAACCCAGAAGCTCCCTCACGATCTTGGCAGATCCTGTAGCGTCGCGATTGTTCACGTCGTAGACGGTGCACATGTTGTCCATACCGCCGCACGCGACGAAATTGCCGGACGGCGCGAAAGCTACCGACATTACCCAGGCCGAACGCAACGGGATGACCTGTACTTTATTGCCAGTCCACGTGTCCCAGATAATTAGCTTCCCATCCAACGAGCCAGTCACACAATGTCTACAAAACGTACATCAATTTATAAATTTATTCCATTATTCTCAGTCTACGTGATTTGACAATAAGTGTAGTAAGCCTTTTATTCTAAGTTCTAAATTGACGTTTTCTATTTTCGGAAATGTTTTTTTGCAAAAAGTATTTCCAATGATACATCAAGTCGTAATCCCTCAGCTTTAAGCTGGCCAAATATCTATAAAGCTCAGAGTTTAGAGCAAATTAATATCATAGTTCAAAATTTAGAGGCAAAGTTACAGGCTTATTGCATCTATTACAGAACAGGACTAAAAGATTTTTAAGACACGATAAATTGTCTAATGATACATTAAAGTTTAAAGCGAAAGCGTACTTAAAGAAGTAAAGACATTTCAATAGTAAAAAACATTTCGACATAATGAATCGAAGAAGTATGAAAACTATAATGTTAAAACTGACCGACTATCGCCACTAAAGTGCACTGAATTGACTTTATTAATGTGTCCTTTCAACATCTTCTTAGTTGACAATCTAACTTTCGGAGCATCCGCCACCCCACCGCACACTTGTTCCAATGTTGTATCCTGTTGCTTCTTTTGTTCTTCCTTAATGAAGCAAATAAAACTGATAGAATGAGTAAAGACATCTCTGTCGAATAACTTCATATATTTATATATATTACAAGAAATTTTATTAATTAAGGAATTATATATAATCACTGGCCAATATACATAATTTCAACTTGTTTTGGAAATGAGAATTATTACATTGGCCAATCATACATAATTCCATAATCCATCAATTAAATTTTTTGTAATTAAAATTACAATTATGTGAAATATTAATGAATTAATTCCTCGATTATACAGTAAAATGTTTAAACCTTGCACTTGTTAATAAGAGCTTCCAGTTCTTTCTTCAGGGCTACAGTCTCTGCGTCTTCCTTGCCCATTTTTATCCTTCTTCGTGCTTTATCAGCGCAGAAAGATATGAAAATCAAATGTCATCGACGTTCGACATGTAAAAACTGCCGACAATACACAAAAGAAGCCTCAAGATTGCCTACCCCGCTGCCCCAGTAATCATATTAGGTCGCTAGTTAACTCGATTTGTTGGGCATTAGCTCGTCTCATTCACATAACTTAATTACCTTACATACACGATAACGTTTTTCAAAGAACATCTGCAATATATATTTTTTCTTTAAAAATACATATAAATTGAAGCACGAAATTAAAGAAAAAGGTAAAAAAGGAGATAAAATGAGACAAATTTTGTATTAAAAGAGGGAAGGGGGAAAACAAGTTGATTGCAAATATAATGAGATTTTTATTTATTAATATTTATTTAATATTAATATAAATGTACATATCCTTTACAGGACAGATCGGGAATGTTTCATTTACGTTTTGCAGAACTTCACGGATCGATGATAGCATATTCCCCCGGAATAGGAAATCACGCGAACAAAACACCGTCGACACGGTGTGACGGTTAGCCACTCTTTTCGACCACAAAAACCATCAACGGTTTCACTTTCGAGTCTCCCACTTTCTCCTATAAATGTTCGAATCCTTTGATACTGATCAATGTAACTCGGTGTAATCGCACAGTGATTGGTGTCGGATATTTATCTGCGATATCTGCAAATTTTTCAGAGAGTTCGAAGAGCTAAAGTAAATATTACTTATATAAATCCAGATAAATCATTAGAGCAAACACGAAATATGTAGTCAAACAATTGTTGAGACATGTGAAGTAGTACACACTCTGGCGAAAATAAAAATAATTTAAAAATAAGTTGAAAGTTAAAAATAAAAAGAAGTGTAAACTCTTTTACATTTCGTTATCTTATAAAAATTAATTTATATATGTCTTCCAACAAGTGATACTCGTACGATATGACACAATGGATCATTACATCCTTGTTGTTTGCCAATGTTAAACAAAGATGACATGATGACTGTATCGCACTGTGTTGCTTGTTGAAAAGTACACATTATTTCATAAAAGATTTTTTTATGTCTCTGTCACTCTTCCCTTATATTCGACTTACATTTCGATTTTTATTTTGGCTAGAATAAAATAATTTCACATAATTTCAATTCAGTGTAGATACGAGTTGAGTTACAATTCTAACAATTCTAACAATTCTTACAATTCTAACAATTAAATTTTTGGCAACTGATTGTGAGATAAGTTCTGATAGAACATTTTTAACAACAATTAGACAATATGAAAACACAAAGTGTCTCGGGAAGGCTGACGCTATCAATCGTTCTCCTATTATATGGAGATCAACTTGCAGCAGAAAATGCAGAAGGAGTGTGTAAAACAAAGCAAAGCCATAATGTTTATGTACCCTCGAATGATCTCTCGTGTGAAAGAGATGTCTCGGATAACAAATCATTCGTCATCGAGCGATACAGACCAATGAAAAAATGCACATCAAATTTTGATACGACAGGTACTTTGTCTCTCATATTTATTGTATTGTTAGTTACAATTGCAATGTTGCAATTGCAAAATTTTATTTCTTCAGAAATGTAGGAAAAAGAAACTCCATGTTCAATTTATAAATAATCTTTTTTTAATCGACTAATAACATCGCTTTTTTTTAAGAGACAAAAACAAGCGATGAAATTTTTCAAAAATTCTTTATATAATTTTTCAAAATTTTTGTATATTTTATAACTTTGTAAAAAATTCTATATTTTAATAACTTTTCATCTTATCAATATTTCATCTTATCATATTTTTTCTAGAATTTTTCATATACATATATGAGGATAATTCGAAAAATTCTCGGCCTGACATAGAGATGGCATCGAGAGTATGAAATGGCTATGATTTTTTTTAAGTTTGACCCTCTTCAGAGGGTCTCCGAAAAAGTTTCAGACAAATGCGATTAGTACATTGTCTGTTACGTCGAGTAAAGCAAACAAGTTTTGGTATTTCTCGAAAAATGGATAAAATCCAATGTCGCGCAGTGATAAAATACTTTGTTTTAAAAGATTTAACACCAACGGAAAAAACGAGTTGGATTCTACTCTAAGAGATTCTTCACCATCATTTTCAACAGTGAAAAACGGGCTGCTGAATTCAAACATGGTCGTTCATCCATAAATGACGATGAACATTCAAGACGTCCAAAAACCGCCATGACTGAGGAAATCATTGAAAAAATCCATAATGTCGTGTTAAATGATCGACGAGTGCGTGAGCTTGCTGATATTGTAAACATCTCAGTAAATCGTGTTCATAACATCTTACGAACATTTGCACATGAAAAAGCTTTCAGCGCGATGGGTTCGCATTTGCTAACGGTCAATCAAAAACGTATTCGAATGAACGTTTCTCAAGAGTGTTTGAACATGTTAAACGCAATCCAACCGACTTTCTACGACGATTCATCACTGTGGATAAAACATGGATTCATCATTACACGCCAGAAACGAAACAGTCCAAATAATGGGTGGAAGTGCTCCAAAGAAAGCGAAAACTGTCCCAGCCGGAAAGATGGCGATTGTTTTTTGGGATTCGTATGGAGTCATGCTCATAGGCTATTTAGAAAAAGGCAAAACTGTCGACGGAGAGTATTATGCAGCATTGTTGGAACAATTAAACGATACTATTAAGGCCAAATGTCCGCATTTGGCAAAGAAAAAGGTGTTTTTCTATCACGATAATGCACTCGCTCATTTCTGCAAGTAGCATAACTTCATGAGTTGCACTTCGAATTGCTGCCGCATCGTATTCACCAGATTTAGCCCCCAGTGATTTTTTCCTGTTCCTGAATTTGAAGAAATGGCTCCTTGAAAAAAGACTTCAAATACGGAGATCATCATTGAGACAAACACTTATTTTGAAGGGTTAAAAAAATTGTACTGAAGGTCTAAAGAAGTTAGAATATCGTTAGTCCAAGTGTATTGACTTACAAGGGGACTATGTCGAAAAATAAAAAAAATTTTCTAAAAATCATGTTTTTTTTGTCAGGCTAAGAACTTTTCGAATTATATGGATTCTAAAATATTCTAATAATTTCTGAAGAAAATTGAAAAACATTCATTCTTTAATCTTTTTTTTAGAAATCTTTACAAATTTAAAATACGACAAATTCTTAAAAATAGGTTTGAGGATTTTTTTTCACCAGAGATGTGCGGATGCTTCATTGATTTTTGTAGATAATATTGAAGTGCGATAATCCTTTTCGCAATTGCCATGAAATCTCGAGGAATAATACTTATTTTGATCTAAAAACGTGAGACAATACGAAGCTTAATTTTTTCATAACATTAATAAAAAAAAATAGCACAACATCTTTTTTATTTTATTGATCGAAAAAGTCGGTAAATCGTGTTTATCATGTGCCAATTTTCTCATTTTCCTATGATTTCTTCATAGTTCTTATATTTTTTTTTTACAGATTTTATAACAATCTGACAACAAACGATTTTATTTATAGTATTGTTTTATACATTTAATTTATCATATTATAGTTGTTTGTTATTTATACTTAATTACGTTGATTCTTATGTACCCTATACATCTTTGTATATTGTCTTTTAACAAATGATTTTAAAATCCTATAGAAGAGAAAAAAGTATATATTGGGTCGTCCGAAAAGTTCGTGCCGCAAAAAATTTAAATATAATAAATGAAATTAAAAATTTAAATCTTCTACGTCAATTTTCCTTCAAATTTCCTTCAATTTTCCTTCAAATCGGCACGAACTTTTCGGACAACCCAATATTTCTTCCCTGCATATACTATCTCACTTTAACTTAAATACTATTTCACTCTAAAATTTTAATCAAGGTTCGCGCGATTCCATTAATGTGAAATTAACTTAATCTCGATTTAACTTGCTATTTATTTGTTTTAATTCTAAAAATTAAAAAAAGATAAGGAATAAATTGAACCAAGATTAAAGTTAATCTTACATTGGTGGAATCGAATTTAAAATTATTAAAGTGAGATAGCATATATATATATATACATGGAGAAAATATATATTGTATATCTTTTTTTCTCGTAAGTTTTTGAAAATCACTCGTGGCCAGACTTTGTTACAGTGTCTAGTTTTCTTATAGTTTTCTTATGATTTATGATAAAACATTATAAATCATAAGAAAACTATAACACGCATTCTACAATAAGCCATTAATCATAAATTAGAAGTTAGAAACTGGAAATTGATCAATCACAGTCATTTTTCAACTTCTCTCTAACTTTTGATTTATGACTAATGGCTTATTGAATGGCCATAAGAAAATTAGAGATTCTAACAAAATTTTCCACGAGCGATTTTTAAAAATATAGATAAATCTCCTCTTTATGGTCTCCTCATAATCTCCTCATGTTCTTATGGTCTTCTCGTTATTCTTGAGAAAGGCAAGCATTCTGTAAATACTCGATGTGCTCCGAACTTTTAAACTTCTTCGACGTAGAGAACCACTGCACGATCCTCGCGTGTCCATCACATTGAAAATATACTGCGGGCGCTGCAATTCCTGATTACGGCTCTGCATCTGTACGACGGACGGTTTCCGTCAGTCTCCATGCTTTTGGTGTTGCCGTGTTGGTGCGCAGTCGGCGTCAAGCGACGCCAAGCGACGGACGTGGATGTATGTCACCAACGAGCGGTGCAGATTACCCCGGGGATTCTGTCAGCCAGTGCACTCGTGAGAGAGAAAGAGAGACAGTGAAATGTTCGACAGCAAGAGAACGACGATCGGATGTTGGCTCGTGTGGTGCTACATATTCCTGACGTACCACGTGGTCAGCGAGGCACCAGTCAATGTTAATGGTATGATGGCGATCGCCCTTTCAGAATGGATAGAACTAGAATGGATGAATCCATGCACTCCATGCGTATCATGAGAGAGATCGATATAGAGGGAGAGAAAGAGAAGGAAAGACAGGGAGACTGTCCACGGCAAGCTGATTCTGCCAAAAAATAACAAAAGTTTAAAAAGTTGACAGTTAGGAGATAGCTAGAGATAGATACAGATTCTGATGTACTTATTTGGACTGAGTATAAAACTCAGATGGTTGCATGTGAGTAATTAAGTTCCTGAGTCTCATGTATTTTTTCACTTGAAATATAACAGTGTATCTTCAGTTATTTAGAAAGTAAATAGAAGAAAAGATGAGACGATTGAGAAGATCAGATCTATTGTCTGCATACAATTGTGTACAGAAATGAATTATTTCATAACTCTTTAATATATTGAATTATTAATGAAAAATTAATAAGAAAACTTCTTTGCTCTTATTTGGACTAAATCTAAATTTTGTATGTGAACTATCAATCTCCTTAGTCACTCATACATTTTCTGCACTTGAAATATAACAATCTAATTAAAAAAAAAAAGTAAAATTGCAATTTAAAAAATCAGATCTATTGCAATTGTGCATAACATGGATGAAGACTTTATATTTTCACAGTTCTTTAATAGAGTGTCTATATTAATGAAACATTAATGAGAAAGAAGTTTAATTTAAACTAAGTCTAAACTTCAGATGATTATTTGTGATCTATTAGATCTCTCGCGCTTATATTGCACTTTCTTCATTCGAAATGTGACTATATTTTTAGGCAAATGAAAAAAGAAAAAGATAGAAATGCAATTGAGAAAGTCAGATCTATTGCTTGCAATTGTGCACAACATGGATGCAAAATTATTCCACAGCTCTCTTTAATGCTTCCACAGCTCTCTTTATTATTAATTGATGTATTATTAATACATCAAATATATTTTTCATTAATATATTATTAATGAAAAAAGAATATATGTATAGTTTTCTATCAAAAATATATTATCAGAATCGTTTACAACGATAGTGAAAAGAGAATTGAAGATTTCAATATCAAAGAATTCTTTGATGGATTCTTCCACAACTCTCTCCTTTTTATTATTTTTTTATTCTTTTAAAACTGGTGTTCCGAATACCCACGCATTCAGAAATTCTTTTGGAGGATCCTATCTTAATCACAACCGCATTTCTTCGATCTTCCTAAGAAAGCAGTCGCAAGCTTATTTACGACAGAAAATGACTCGAGTAATACATATTTATTTATCATTTGGAAGGGAAAGTGGAGAAATGATCAATGTTCGTAGACCTCAATTGGCGACGAGTTCGGCTCTTCTTCTCTTCCAGGCAACGCGTGCCTGAAATAATACTTTATCCGCAAGACACACTTTACACAGCTCGTTACCTTCACTAACATCAGCTTAAATAAAATGCTAACAACTACATAATAATCCTGGAAAATTTTACACACTGTTTCTATTTGCTATGGAACAAAAATTTTAAATATATAATTGTATTTAACTTATAACGATCGTATGTTTGATTAATTGAATTTTTGAAAACAATTTCCACAAATAAATGTTGAGTCGAAGAGCAGTCAAGAAATAGATCACAAAGGCTATCTATGGGACATGTGATCTCAAGTCGAATATATCTCATTGCGTAATCGCCTTTTAATCGCTGCTTGTGCAAATGATTATAAACGCTGCTCTTTAGTTTTATCATAATAGCATGAACACAATAATGTCTATTATATTAAAACAAAATGCGGCTTCTATATGATTCATGCGTAGAAATATAATTTATCGTTCAAGACTCTCAATGAGGATTGAATGATATAATGAACACGTGATGTGATCGTTTCGTTTATGAAACGTGAACTAATTTAATTAATTCCGTTCTTTTGGCATGCAATCGGACCGGTTCTTATCATTACATTTCCGGCGTTGCTCATCGCGCAAGCAGATGCGAGACTCGAGAGATACTCTAATTATTATTATAAATTTTTTTATTCAGCGACGTTTTATAATTCGTTAAATTAACGCTGATCGTTTATTTCAACTGATATAACTACTAGATTATTTCATCTTATTATTGACAGCATTCAACGGAATAAGACTTTGTAATTGTTGTAAGATTTTTTAATATGATTAGTCTTGTTCCTATATAGATCCTCACTGAATCTAAATGTAATACTAATATAATCATACTAAAAAATATTACGATAGTTATAAAGCTGCATTTCTGCTGAATACATTAATATATTATAAGCATTTTTAATTTTACAATTTTCTTGTAAATCCAAGAAGGCTGTTAATTTAACAGTTTTCTTTTTCCTTTAATCGCCTTTGAAACGAAATGCTCTGAAAGCGCGTTTCTTCAAATTTCCATGAATTCTACGTTCTAAGAATATCTCGTGTTGCTTGCGTAAGTATATATCGACAGCTTAGTAATACAAGCGCTGGAGACGCGTGTTCTCTCTCAATACAGCCAGCGTGTGTGCTGCGGCTGTTGTGGGCGCTACTTCTCGGCATGACATCACGAGTTTGGCGTAATGTAAACGAGTTCACCGGCTGGATGAACAATGAAGGAATCGATATACCGTAATCCCGATGCACAAGGACGATTCATCCTCGAGTATCGTTCGCAATTTTTTGTCAATCCGCTTGATCTTCTTTCCTGTATGAGTTTGACAATTTAAAGAGACAACTTTAACAAGACAAAGAAAAAATTTTTGTAAAGATATGATAATTTCTAATGTTGTATACTTTTTGACAAAAGAAGTTACACACAGATTTAGATAAAAAGCCATTATTTCAGAAACGTTGATAGAAATAGCAAAACATCACTAGACTCTTTCAATTCTTTTCAATGAGACCTGTGATAAAAATGTGTGTTGAAGCTATATCTATCATTGAGAAAATGATTCCAACGTTTAGACCTATGCGTAACTTTTTTGTTAAAAAATGTATTTTCGATTATCATGTTCTAATTCTTCATCTCGCAATTAATTATAACATATATTTTTTAGATGTCCTGGTATTTACTGTTGCTTCCAACGAAACAGATGGCTTCAGAAGATATCTGAGATCAGCCGAGATCCATGGATTTCATAATAAATTAAACGTCCTTGGTCTAGGCGAGCCTTGGAAAGGCGGTAACGTTGTGCGTTATGCCGGTGGTGGATATAAAATTAATCTCCTCAAGAAAGCCTTGGAGGATTATCAAAATGATGAAAAGAAAATTATTTTGTTCACTGATAGGTGAGTACATCCTCCCTGATAGTATGGAATATTTCAACAATATTGCAACAACATTGAAACATTCTAGTAATATTGCAATGTTATTACTATTGAACTCTCCTGAGTCATATGAACTATTTTGTTAGAGAAGATATTTTATAATGTGTATATTTCTTGCTTTTAGCTATGATGTTATATTTCTTGGCGATCTATCCACCATCATCGAGCGTTTCCTGGATACCGACGCTCGAATCTTATTTTCCGCGGAGGCGTATTGCTGGCCGGATAAATCCCTGGCAACTCAGTATCCGCCCGTATCAAGGGGCAAACGATACTTGAATTCCGGTGGTTTCATCGGTTATGCGTCCGATGTGTATAAAATCTTAGAGACCGCTGTTATCAAGGATGAAGATGATGATCAGTTATTTTACACGACCATATATCTGCAAGACGAGTTTAGATTACGGTACAAGATCAAGCTAGATCACAAATCTGAGATATTTCAGAATCTCTACGGTGCGGTAGGTAAGAGCAAGCGGAATCCGCAACAAAGAGCATCGATATACAGTAATTGTATTTTATTCAAGTATATCAAAAATATCAATTAAGTATATCAAAAATAAATTTTGTCAGATATTTGCTACAAATTTTGTCGATCAAATTTGATTCACATTCTGTTATATCATTCGATGTTAGCATTAGTGACAGATATACAACAAAATCTATTCACGTAATATGAGAAATTGTCAGCAAAAATTCTGCAAACTTGTTGACAGCTGACAACTTGCCTCAAATTGACTACAAAAACTTAAAACTAAAATTGACCAAAGTTTTGCTTGGTTTGTGTAGAAACTTGGAGATCTTTGCCGACAATTTCCTCTCATATTATATCAGCAAATTTTGTCGGCAAAACATAAGCTTGATGCAAATACAGTTAACGCCAATTTATAATATTTTGATTGAATTTATCAGCAATCTGTAAGCAATTACTAACATTTTACTGACTATCATCATTATTGTCTTTTATAGCCGATGTGGAGCTCAGGTTCAAGGGAGAAGAGGCTTATCTTCAAAACATCATTTACAACACAGTGCCCCTGGTGCTTCATGGCAACGGACCTAGCAAGCTGGTCTTAAATTCCTTGGGCAATTATCTGGTCCGCGCTTGGACGCCGGATGAAGGATGTTTGGCGTGCTGGGATCAAACTATAGAACTCGACAAGATCAAACCGAAAATATATCCGGTTATTCTAATAGCCATTTTTATCGAGCGTCCTACGCCGTTTCTGGAAGAATTCTTCCGAACTATCTATCGCCAATACTATCCAAAGTCGAAGTTACATCTGTTTGTTCACAACAACGTTCTTTATCACGAAGACGTGGTGGATGATTTCTTTGAGAAGATTGGCCAGGAATACCTGAGCGCGAAGCGAATATTGCCGAGCGACGATGTCAGCGAGATTGACGCGAGGAAGTTGGCAATGTAAGCAGAACTCTGCGAATATAATTTAAAGTACAGACTTTTATACTGCTAATATCTAGTAAATTCGCGGTAAAATGTGAAGTTGGAAACTATATTTATTGAGAGATAATATGCAGTGTGCAGTAAGAATATGTGATTTAATCTAAATAAATAAAAGATAATATTTATAATTTTAAACAAAAATATTGAAAAATGGCTATAACATGTTGTATACGTGATAATAAAATTTGATTTTTATCCAACATTAAATATAACAATATGAGTTTATTATAAAAATCGATGTAAATGGTCTATAAAAGTCTGTGTGTGATTTAAAAATTCGAGGCATACATACTATGTAACGTTAGAGCGAGTGAAGGGATGCGTGACTATAAGAATGCTAAAAAGCGGTCTGTTTCACAGGGAGCATTGCTTGTTGAAGGAGTGTTCCGGATATCTGTCAATCGACGCAGTTGCGCATCTGGACAATGAGCACACGTTGAAGTTACTAGTGGAACAGCAGAGAGGGATCGTCGCGCCCTTGCTTATACGTCCATTTAAAGCGTGGAGCAATTTCTGGGGCGCCATAACGGATGATGGATTTTACGCGCGGAGTTTTGATTACATGGAGATAATAAAAAACGAACGCAGGTAAAGCGAAACATACAAATATCAATCCTCTATATTTTTTGCTTGAACTACAATATGTACGCATGAAGAAAAGGAAGCGTCGACTATTATTATTCTAGATAGACGCCGATTTCAATGCTGCGTTTCAATAAGAGAACAATTTTTCGCATTCCGGATTAAGACAATTTTAATCTCCTTCTGCAAGTCGTACAATGTCGTTCTAAATCGTTTTTTTTTTTTTAGGGTTTATCGTAAAAAGTTTACGTGTTACCTGGGCTTTATATGTTTTCTTATCTAATTGTACGTGTTTGTTTGCGATCTTCCATACACTTGTACTAATCGAAAGCGATGGAGAAGTCAGTCTTGAAAGACCTTCGATCGATGCTGTACATATTATCCGCCGTGCACTCGTAGACCCCCGCGTCCATTTGAGTAGCGGGATCGATCTCGAGTTTCGATTTCACTTTGTCAGGACCAACTTGCCACTCGTGTATCTGTAGAGAATGAAATACCGTTAGTAATGATAAAATATCAAGCCATTATTGATTGTAGATGCAATCCAATTGATTGCTCTTCGCAGTTCCACATTAATAATTTTATATTGTTGCTTTTTATATTGAAAATGTGCATATATTCACTGACATGTAGATAGTGATGCGTGTAAATCTCGGCGCCATCCTTGAACCACGTAACATGCGGACGTGGATTGCCACGAGCAACGCAGAGGAAAGCTATTTTGTGTCCCAGGACGTATTCTAGATCGAAATGCGACGCCAGAAGTATCTTGGCTCCCTAAAAGAAATTAATATATGATAATAAGAGGTGACAATAAGAGAAAATTACATTGAGATTTTAGATTAAATTAAGATAATGATCTCTTTCTTATTGCATTGCACAGAAAAAGAGACAATGATAGTAATCATAAATTATTTAATTAAATTTATTTAAATTTTATATGAGAATTAATATTCATAGTTGAATAAATTATCTTGTAATTATTCAACTATAAAATAATTTATTTAACTACATTATGTATATTAATTCTACACATATAAAACTTATATAATTGTCATTATATAGTCGTCATTGTCATTATGCTTTTCTCTGAATTGATACACCTTAAAGTAGTTAAACAAGAACGGAAATGTTCCTCTCGAGCAATCTCTTTTTCTACGTACGTTATTATTGTTGTAATATTGATCACTTTCCGGATCGCGATACTTTCCAGTAATAGGCAATCCGATTTGCACACGAGACTTGCTCCTGCTCCTTCCTCGTCCTCTTCTACCAAGTATTTCTTGGCAATTGAGCAATAATATACCCAGTAGGATTAGCAACAGCATGGAGCGTGACATGATAATCTAATAAGAGTGGAATAAAATGGAACATTACACATAATATCTTACGCGATTTTTCAAATTTGCAGATTCGTATCGCTTATGTCACTTGATTTTAAATCGACACGATCCACAATTAACATGAATCGAGATTAAAGTCTGTTATTATGAGATTGTAGAAAGGTGCGGAAAATTGTCGCCTGATTATTATTTATTGTAGCGGAGATAGGCTGAAGATACTCACTGTACGTTGTAGCGTTCGTAGATCACACGGAACTCCGATGTAACTGACAGTCACCTACTCATTACTCCCCTAGTGTCCTCTCGCATCTATTACAGACTTATATGCAGATAATGTATGTCGGACTATATGCACAGCGGTTATTCCTTTGCACTACATGATCGCCATCAATTCCTATCAAATATGCAGAGCGCTTATCCATTAATTTAACCATTTGTCCATTCCTTCCGGATGACTCAGATTTCCGGTACAATTGACTTTTAAATTAGTTATCTGCGACGCGTCTTAATTAAAATTTGCAACAATACGTCATGCGTATTCAAATTCAAGAATTAAAACCGGGAAAC
The DNA here is from genome assembly GCF_000143395.1 of Atta cephalotes. Classification (NCBI taxonomy): domain Eukaryota; kingdom Metazoa; phylum Arthropoda; class Insecta; order Hymenoptera; family Formicidae; genus Atta; species Atta cephalotes. The sequence continues at coordinate 1,601,747 of NW_012130088.1, forward strand.
GGAAGTTGTATAGAGAAGAAATAATTGTAATTATTATACACAGCGTTCGTATAATTCATGCAGATTGTTTATTTCACACTGTGCTACAAATTGTCGCAGTCATTGATGGCGACGCAGCGAGAGAAGTACGCCCTTCCATGCCACTGTCGCGCATTGCAATTGCCTTGTTAAATTTGCAGTGATGGACCATTTTCGATATATTCCTCGCGTCACATATCCCCTTATAACAGTCAATCATGCTTTAACCAATTAGGGGGGAACCATCGGATTTGTTTTCGTACCTTCGCATGTCCGTTGATGATCCAAAAGAGGTCTGTTTTGTTCATGTCAGAAGGAAAAAGACAAATTGTTATGACTTTAATTTTTACGTCGCTGACGCCACGTAGAAAGTTGGACTAATTTCTTAAATATCACGACCGCCTTCTGGGGAGGGTAGAAAAGCACTAACAATAACATAACATTAGTGTTAAAATTTTGTACTCAACAATGTAACTGTTATGTAACAAATATGTAATATATTATGAGTGTAAAATTGTAATTAATGTTGTTACTAGTTTTAATGGGTTGTCTCCCTTATTAATTTAGATCAGAGCTTTATCAAGTATATAAACTAACTGCTTATCAAATAAAAATCTATTATGTAACAAATCAATAACAAACTGTCTATATCTATTTTCACACAGGATATTAATTGTTCTAATACTATGGCGATCGCGGAGCTATCCATCAAGGAAAACGTTCAATACGAGATCATGACGTAATCCGTTCTGAAGCCTCTGCGATCGACGGCATACTGATTGTCCGCCTGGCACTCGTAATATCCGGCGTCCTTCTGCGTCGCAGGATCGATCTCCATTTTCGACTTTATCGTATCATTACCAACAGGCCACTCGTGCACCTGACAATTCAAACGATCTCCAGATTCTCGCGATTATCCGAGAAACCAATTTCCATCTTTAACAGTGGACTTCTTTTAGGGAAGACCAATCTTAATTGTGATCTTAATTGTGGATTAGCTTACCTGGAAGAACTTGTGATGGTACAGCTCGATCCCGTCCTTCAACCAAGTGATCTCCGGTCTTGGAACACCGATCGCCATGCAGAAGAACGTAATCTTTCTGCCCAGCATGTAGTCCAACTCGAAGTGGGATGCCTTCACGATCTTGGCACCCTGCGAAAAATCCGAGAAATGGTATCACTAGATCGTGGCACAGATACACAAGATACACATTCATCGTCAACTCACATCCTTGTTCTCGTAATAGTGCGTACTCGCAGGATTTCGATTGGGTATCAGAATGTGCATTCGCGAGCCGAATAGTCTTCCTCGGCCGCGAGGTCTCCCTCTACCACCGCCGCCCTTCGCCGCTTCTGTGCTTATCATTAGGGCCGCTAATAGAAGCAAATAGAGCAGCCGGCATCTCGTCATTTGATCTATAATCAGAGAAACTTGGACGACTGAAGAGTAACCAACAACGCACGCGGGCCTTGTCACGAGCACTTTATATATCTTATCGTGAACTCATTTATCACTATTATATAGTATTACCCACTACTCTTTTTATATGTATAGATATATATTACATTATAATGTTACATTATAATGTTATATCGATTCGCGGCCGTGAGAAATTCGATGATGAGATCAATGAATCGCGTTCCGCAGGCAATAATGTGCCAATTTACAATGTAGTCGCAGCGCAACGCAATTCATCAACGTGCACAAAGAGCATTTCGCTCTATTCTTACCAGGAAGATACGGAGGACTTGGCTGATCTCTGGCACGAGCGTATTACGGATCCGCTAGGTCCTACCACCTAAAATACGAATGAAACCACGAGGCGACGCGCGCAGTCACACGCTGATGTACTGAGTTATGAATCTCAATTGGATAATTATGCATAACTCATTGCCAAGTATGTTCAACGGCCAATCGCGGCTACCACTGCGATCACCTTACAAAACACTTAAGCGACGACCTCCGGAAAACAAATGCCATCGTGTCCAGTCGTGGGGCAAACAAGTACTCTCTGCTAGTTGCGCTCGTTGTACGCCTTCTCCGAAGCGCTCTGATATGCAATTCGTTGAATCACGTTGATGCCTGTTTCAGGGGACTGTGGAACGTGCCGTTCGTCAGTAACTGCTACTTGATCAACGCAACGATTATAGCAAACAAGGCAACCCGACCAACCTACGAGACTGGCGACCTGGACACGGAGATGGCATTCGCCCACGGAAATCGACAGCGGGGCCTGTTTATGTACGTCAATAACCGACTCGAGTTCGGTCATCTCGTCGATCCCGATACCTACGACATCCGACTTATATATCCGGACATGTATCAGATCATAGAAAATAAGCTGGACTGGGAAAAAAGATACATTCATCCGAATTACAGTGAGAACTTTAATCCCGACAAGAAGCCGATACAGGTAAAGATGATTAGCCGTAAAGAATTTCTTTTAATTATCACTTATACTACCTACTTCCTATTCAACTTGATTTTTTGCAGCCATGTCCGGACGTCTATTGGTTTCCCATTGTTAATCTCAGGTTCACCAAAGAGCTCGTAGGAATCGTTGAGACTTTCGGACAATGGTCGGATGGAACTAATCACGTAAGTTGAGAGAAATACTCCGTATGAGTCTTTTATCGCTAATTAGCTTAATAACGTTATTAGAATTCTTGTACTGTGCGATTTACTTTCTTGGCAGGATCCACGATTGTCGGGTGGCTACGAAAACGTACCAACCCGCGATATTCACATGAATCAAATTCAATATGATCAACAATGGTTGTATTTCTTGAAAGAATATGTTAGGCCGTTGCAGGAGCTCGTCTTCACCGGCTATTTTCACGATGTAAGATTTATTTATGTTCACTGGTCTTTTTAGGATCCTCGACTGGAATCCGGATACGAAGCGGTACCAACCCGTGATATTCACATGAATCAAGTTGGTCTTCAAGATGCCTGGTTAAAGTTTCTAAAAGATTATGTTAATCCCTTGCAAGAACATGTCTTTACAGGATATGATGACTACGTAAGATCTGAAATTTGGGTATACGAAAGGGATCTTAATTTGCACAGATTTCACAATGGTACATGCACTCGCTAAACGCACATGGTTTAATTAGCTAGGTTGTACCGCTTCGTAGCAAGTGATTGGGATCTCTGTGTTGTATGTAGATTTTGAATTAAGAAACAATGATAACTTAAGACCCTTTCTCCCCCCCCCCTCCCCCCCTCCCAAGTAACTCGATTGATATTTTAACTGAGATTTGAAAATTTTACTGAATTTTATGTCGATTTTACACCGCTGTGCATGTTATTTGAGAATCCAAAGAACAACAGGTCATGATAACATCAAAATAATATTAAAACATGACTAATCAAAAATGTATTTTTAATAACATTTTGGAGTTATTTTGGAGTTATTTTGATGTTATGATAACTTTTTGTTCTATGCTTGGGAAATGTATCAATCAAAGTTGCTGTAAATCATTTTACTTGAAACCATATATTATACTAATTTTATGTCGGCAGCCACCACGGTCCCTTATGAATTTTGTTGTGAGATATCGCCCGGATGAGCAACCATCCTTGAGGCCACATCATGATTCTTCGACCTACACCATCAACATCGCCCTGAATCAAGCGGGAGTGGATTATGAAGGTGGTGGATGTAGATTCATTCGATACAATTGCTCGGTTACCGACACGAAGCCAGGCTGGATGCTGATGCATCCTGGAAGACTGACACACTATCACGAGGGATTGCTAGTGACTGCGGGCACACGTTACATCATGATCTCTTTCGTGGATCCGTGATAGAATCTACTGTGAATCTGTAAACTATCGCTTATTAAAAAATGTACTGCCACTGTATCAAGAACGAAAAGTATCAAAAGAAGAGAAAGCTAGCGCGCGGTATCAAAAAGAATCATAATTTCTACAGGGACGTGTTCATTAGTGTTGTCGACGTCAATTGCCACTGATGGACTGAATAGTGCATTTAACAGATGTGTGAAAACTGCTTATATATATAACATATATATATATATATATATATATATATATATATA
>NW_012130088.1:1606347-1609816 GCF_000143395.1 Atta cephalotes
ACACACACACACACACACACACACACATCACACACACGCACACACACACACACAAAATCAATGTATATTTTTATACTCCGAAAATGCATACCTAATTTTTCATAGTTAGCAATATTGCCAATTTATGACGAGAGATGATAAAACTGGAATATATATATTGTGAAATATTCATTGACATCTGAATGACCAGTTCTTTCAGTATACATAAATAGAAATTAATAATAAAATTTATAATAATAAATGTTATCAAATATGACGAGTATCATATTAACCATTAATATTTTCCAGCTGTTTTTTTTTTAGCCGAAAGGAAAAGGGTTTTAAATCTCTTCAAGTTCAACATTTTTGTTTTCCATTTTCTGTCATATATCTATATAATTTTTCAATATGTTACAATATTAGGAACATCAATAGGATAAATAATTAAAAATAACGTCATCGAATAGCAAATTTTCAAAAATTGATTTTAATTACATCCCTGCACATTTATTTACAGAGTAAAAAACGTACCTCTGTACCAGAATTAATCGCGACAGTACACATGTCACTTGTGCAAAACTAATATAATTAAAGCCATTGTTATTTTCACTATGAAATAAGTACTCATTGAATGCAATTGAACTTGTTACACGGTTTTAACACGGATTTAATTCTTTTAATTCATTATATTGCTTTTTTTATCTCATTAAATTGTCCGGAATACAATGTGTAATGTATTCCATCAAAAGTTAATCTTAAAGCACTCTCGGTTTTTAACCACTTCATGCATTTAGCGCCACTTGTGTGTATGTATATACCTATCAATTCTAGAATGCTACGCGGTTTAAAATAATTTAAAATGCAGCGTAAGTAAAAAGCGAATTAAACGTAATGTTTATGCAAAATACGTTTCCACCAAATCTTCTGTCGAATCTTCTAGCCACATCAGATATCTGGTAATCACGAATGCTATAAATTTAAATTCACAATAACGTTTAATTTAACTAAGTCTTATTTACAGTTTTTGTTCGCTTCATAGAAAAAAATGGTTATATATATTATATTCATTTCAGAAACCAGCTCGTTTCAATTCATTCAACTGATGCGCCAGTTTCTCTTCCTTGGTTCGCCTAGCTTGACCCAGCTTCCGGCACTCTATGTACGTGCTGAGAAAACGCTCGACGTCGATCTTCCGGTTGAGAAAATCTTCGGCAATCTGCTCACTCTCTTCGTGACTCTCGTCTGCTGCTTGTCTCAAACATTCTTTTATATGATCCGGCGTAAAAACCTCGGATAATTTATTGTATCGTTGTATGAGATGGTCATATCTAGCTTTCAGTGCTGCCACTGTTTTCACCTTATCTGCTACATCAACTTGCAGTTGCTTCAGTTCGGGTTCTTTAGCTGCATTAGCTTCTATGAGAAGAGATATAAATTTATTAATAAGCAATTAAATGAGAACATTAAATAGATAAAGATTAAACTGCAGGTCTGTCCAAAACTTAGCTTGTGAGTTAAACGTTCTCTGTCTCATTGAGTGAGACAAAAAGGATAGATATTAGAGCAGCCAGTCAATGGACTAAGTTCTAGCACCTGTTATTTTTGTTTTCTTTCTGTCTCAACGAAATGATGAAGGAGAAGCGTTAAGTTTTAAATTTTAACTTTTCCCGTAAGTTAAAATTTAGACAGGATTAATAGAAATAACAGAATAGTTTTTCTGCGATTTTAATATTTCAATAGTAAAAATTTATATTTCTGTCCTTACCGGCAGTTTTTTCAACCCAATCCATAGCATCTTCGATCGCTGCATTTATATCTTTAATTTGGGAATGTTTTTCCAGAAAGTCGTCCAGCTTATCGTCATCTTCGCTGAGCCTCTTTAATTCCTCATTAGTTAAATTGTTTAATTCGGGAAATATTATGCTTTGCGGCGCTTTCGTCTGCGATTGATTTGACAATAGCTGCTGATAGTTTGCATTCGCATAATGCGAATTTAGGTAAGGCGTGCTGTGCTGATCCGAGGTATACCGTGTGGGCGTAGAATTTTGAAGCACACTGCTTCTCGAATTCGTAAGATACGGTGAGTGATGCGATGTACCGCCGAATGATTTCGAAGTCGAAACATACGTGTGACCGGAATTTGTATAGTTGTAATTATAAATGCACGTGTTCGCATTGGAGGACGACAGATGTGGAAACTGCGTCTTATAATATGAATTGAATGACGTCGACGGAATTTCGACAGGGTACTGCTGAAGCGAGTAAGACGGCGAGTTCCTTCCTTGCAGATCTGTAATCGCATAAAAAAAGTATCAATGAATATAGAAAAATATAAAATCGTTTTTATATAAAGTAATATTACAAGAAAGAAATCAAAATGAGCAATAAAAAGATATCGAATAAAAATAAACAAGTTTTATTTTAAAAGGTAATAGTGATAGGACAGTTTTCACTTACTGAGTTTTCTTCAGCCAAATCAAAATAAATAAATCATAATGTTTAAAATATAGCCATATGTGTGAATAAAAAATTGAACAATAATTAAAAAATACAAAAAGGAAGAATAAAAATTACAAGACCAGGTCAACTTCACTCAATAATAGAATAATCTAATAAAAATGACAAACATTATGTCAAACATATATGTAAACACATTTATTTTTAAATATAATATAAATATAAAGTAAATAAAATAATTGTTGCATGTTAAAGTATTTCATTATATCGACAGATCGATAACAGATGAAATAGTGATATATACCTGGATGAGGTTTATTAGAACCAGGTGAAATATCCTCTAACAACTGTGGTGGATTCTTGCTGAATTCTCTGATAATAGCTTGGACGACCCGACCGAGATCACTATGTACTGAAAACTGCCAATAATAACAAGAGGTTTATTATCTTAAATGTACAAAATATATTGAAATAAAATACATAAATTTAACATAAGAATAATACGTATATAATACATATTTTTATTGAATTAACTTATTGACAAAGATCCATTAGATTAAAATTAAACAATCAAATTAAGGATTAAAATACTAAATGTCTATTCTTTTTAGCTGAACTTCTCATGCATAATTCATCTTTTCTCTTTTTTTCTTCAACATAAAAAAAAAGGAAATGACAAATCATGTAAGAAGTTTAGTGAAAAAAAATAAATCTTAAATAATTATAAATAGTCACAAATGCTAAGTTAGGCAAGGTCATAATATGATAGAAGTGTTATAAAAAATTATATAAGTTTGTCATATAAGAATATAAGTAACAAATTTAGTATATATTATATCTCTTTTTCTATAACACTTCATTTAACACTTATTTATAACTTAGTATTTATTACTTAGCTAACATTAAAATTTAACTTAATTCATAGTCCTTTAATTATATATATATATATATATATATATATATATATATATATATATATANATACAATATATAATATATATATATATATATATNTNTATATATTATTATATAT
>NW_012130088.1:1609836-1626079 GCF_000143395.1 Atta cephalotes
TTATTCGTAATAACTTCGTATAGCATACATTATACGAAGTTATACGAATATATATATTTCTGTATCATAAGTTTTCTATAAATTTCTCTGCTTACATTGAGTAATCCTGGCGCACTGGTAATTTCACTATGCTCATTACACCAGGGATGGTTTATCGGTGGGGAAACTCTAAGTACTGGCTTCTCCAATGGAAAATTCGACGACAGAGAAACCATAATAGCCATTCGTCTTTCGCCAGCTTGAAATTCCACCTGATAGTCCACATTTTCTCTGAGTTCTATCACACTGCAAGACATTTATTACATTATACTTCCCGCAGACATTTGCGGTCAATAAAGATACTGACGAAGTCTACAAGACTAACTGTGACCTTGAGCCAGCATTAATCTTAATGTTATTAGCTCAGTTGTCTTACACCCGTTACAAATATTCATTTAAACGTCATTTGCGAAATGTAAGACAATGACGCAAATGCCATTTCCAGGAAAAAAAATCTTGGAAACGATCGCTCGTCATAATGGGAGGAACTCGTCACCATTTCCGATTGCGTCGGGAAAGCACAGCGCTACGAGAATAAACGAGCAATCTGATTGTTTTCGCGATATAGGTAGCCATTCGTAGGGCAACATCGAGCATAATATCGACGATAATGTGGTTCAAGTGAGGTTAATAAGAGAGGTTACAACGTCAATGGGTGAGAGGGGAAGGGAAGGGGAGGGAAGAGGAAGAGCTCCTGCAACGACGACGAGAATTCACCCTTACTTGTCGTTAAAGATTTTCAGAGTGTCGATTTGCCGTTTGCGTTTGACCGCGATATTCTCGATTTCCCCACGGAATATTCGCGATATCATTTAAGTGCCTGGATTTCCGATAGATCTCTCATCCGCTTGATCGTCGTTCCTGTCAACGCGACCATCCAGCAGAACAGCTGTTTTAACCTCGTCACACTTCACGTAGGACAGAAGGGTCCAAGCAAGGAGAGAATACGGAGCTCGCTTCAGTTCGGTTACTAGTTGCGCTTGTCAAACGGCGCCACTGTCACCTTCTCACGCCAGAGCACAGAAATAGTGGGAAAGGGAGAGAAAGAGAGAGAGAGAGAAAAAATAAAGAGATTAGAAAGAGAGGAGGAAATTAATGAGAGAAAAGTCAGGGAAAGAAAGAGTTGACTAAAGAGAGAAGTCACAGAAAAAGAAAGAGAAATCAGAGAAAGAGAGAGAGAGAGAGAGAGAGAGAAAGGGTAACAAGGAGAAAAAGAAAAAAAGAGAAATTAGAAAGAGAGAAGAAAGTTAATGAAGGAAAAGTCAGAGAAAGATCAGAGAAGGAAAACACAAACAAAAGGAGAGAGAGAAGACAATAACAGAAGCTAAAGAGAGAAAGAGAGAGAGAGAGAGAGATTTTGTCAGCTAAGTACTATCGCCTACTTCGTATTTATGAGAGTGAAAAATAGGAATCAGCAAGAGAGAGAAAAAGAGAAAGAAAGAGAGAGAGAGAACATTCAGTCACTTTCTTCAAGGCGACCTTCAAGGCCTCCTAATTCGAAGGTGGAGTTCTCTATGTTTATGAAACGTCCACATTGAACTACATTGCCGCATTTCTCGATTCTCCGTAGATAACATTTTATATATTTTATATATATTGATTTCACGCTACATTCGGAGCATTGCTCAGCATTGTTATAAGGACTCATACGTCAAGATGGTGTTAGACAGGGGATGTAATTTATTTATCCGCGATTGTCATTCCAATGTTGACAATACGTACCAGAAAAAAAATAACATGATATATCGCTTTTATAATATATAAAAAAGATTCTCTGACGTGAAAATTGCGCCTTTTCGGAATTTTGCAGAACAATTAGATTATTCAGTAGATTAATTTTTCTTGAGAGGGACACATCGGATTTGAAAACTATTAGACCTCTCTTCTTTGTTGGCGCAAGAAGGACTGTCTGTCCCGACGGGCTTTATGAGCAAACAGGATTCATTCTATAGTTAGATGTAAGTGTCTCCCTAAGCGAGCGCTTACAACAGCTTACGTACAGCTTTGTTTTCCCCAGAAATTCGCAGTGAGCCGAAAATAAACGCGGAACCGGCGTGACGCTGGGAACAGACGTTTCCCTTTGACGCGATCGTAGTGCTTAGAAGACTCAGGAATCGCATTATGTCGTCCCTCGTGCAGATAGACGGCAGTTTGGGTGAGGGTGTAAGTATATATGAAATAGAAAATCCTCTAAATATCATTTTCCTTAAAATTAAACACATGTACTATTTTAAATATAATACACATGTTTTTATCTTGAAAAAAAGAAACTTCAAAGTATTTTATTATCTATATGTCTTGGATTTAATATTATGATATATCTTATCTTCTGAAATATTTCATATAATATTTATGTTACATCAATTGAACATCAATTACAACAGCTGCATCTTTCACTATCTCTTTCTCTTATTATAGATGTATTTATATTTTAGATAACAAGCAATACTACAAAATATTTTATTCTATGTATCATTTAAATTTGTTTAATGTTATGATATGTCTTCTGAAATATTTTTTATAGTATCTGTGTTGCATCTGTCAATATTGACAGCTACATCTTTCATTTTCTCTTTTTAACATAATAGATATGTTATATCTAATATATCTTATAAAGAGCGAGCAGTGCTCTGAAGTATAATTTTATTATCTATATATCTTTTGGATTGTTTGACATTACAATATGTCTTGTCCTTTGAAGCACTCTTATAGTATTTAATTTATCTTTCTATGTTGTGACAGCTACATTTTTTACTCTCTTTTCTCCTTTTCACATTTTATAAATTATTGCCTCTTAAAAAAAATATGATATCTATAATACACAATAATCTTAATTCTTCTTTGAAGGGTGGACAAGTGTTACGAATTGCTCTCAGCTTGAGCACGCTCTATGGTATTCCCATTGAAATCGAGAATATACGTGCTGGAAGGCCCAAGCCTGGTCTCGCGGCACAACATTTGAAAGGTAATCCAAAAACAGAATTCAATGTTTTATATTCGATTGTGTGAGGTGAAAAATTCTGTTATTATAGGTATGGAACTTGTTAAGGAGAAATTTTGTTATTATAGGTGTAGAACTTGTTAAGGAGATGTGTAATGCCCAAGTCAGAGGTGGATACATAGGATCGACACGTTTGGAATTTCGTCCGGGTTCATTAAACAAAATCAAGAAAACGTTTGTAGCGGACACGAAAACTGCTGGATGCATTTGCTTATTGGCGCAAGTAGCACTGCCATGTGCTCTCTTCTTTCCATGTAATGATACGATCACGCTCATCTTTAAGGGTGGAACGAACGTTCCTATGGGGCCACACATAGAATATCTTACAGAAGTGTTCAAACCATTGCTGAACAAATTCGGAGCAGATTTTGATTTCGTAGTTGTGAAGAGGTATATGCACTCAATTTATTGTACCTGTTATTAAATTTACGGCTATATTCTATTTATACTAAAATTAATGATAAATGGAGGGGATATTATCCGAAGGGAGGAGGCGAGGTTCATTTACGCATAAAACCGATCAGTAGCTTAAACGCGGTTACCTTAATTGATCTGGGGAATCCTCGGGGAATAACAGGATGGTCTTATGTGGCTGGATCAGTTCACATAAATGTATGTATCACTTCGATTAAAGCTACAAATGAATTCTCCTAGTAAATTTTGAATTAATTATAGTATATGTTTCATAGGAGGCGCATACAATGGCCAATGATGCCAAAGCAATTTTAACAAATAAATTAGTGAAAAGTAATATTCGAGTACCACCAATTACGATCGAAGCTTACAGGGAAGACAGAGCAATGGCTGTTGGAAACGGCTCTGGAATTAAGTAAGAAACTATTATATTAAAATTTTTTTTCTAAGATTTGTTCTTTTTAGTTGAACTTCTTGCTGAACTATTTTTTTCTTTTTTTTCCTTCAACATGAAAAGAAAAAAAACAAAGATAAATTGTGCAAAAAATTCAGTTAAAAGAAGGTCTTTTATTTCATTAGATACAGATAAAAAAATTGATGACAGAAATGTAAAAATAAAATTAATATTAGTATAGTGTGTAACACCAGCACGGGATGCGTTCTCGGCGGTTCCGGATTAGGTTCCGGAAGACAAGAAGGATCGCCGGCAGGTGAAATAGCAGCTAACGAGATTTTAAAGCCATTTTTGGCAGGAGCGTGTGTTGACGAACACACGCAGGATCAGGTAAGCGTAGCTAGTTTGAAGAGATATCTTAACTTTTTCAAATTAATCAAATTAATGCGTTATTTATTGCAGATGATAATTTTAATGGCACTGGCGAAAGGTACTTCGCAGATCAAAGTTGGAGATAAGAAGCTCACTTGTCACACGGAAACTGCTATGCAGGTTGCAGAGATAATGTTGGGTAAACGCGGACTTCGCTTCAACTTATCAAAAAGTGCCGAAGATGGGGACACTTCGTCTTACATCTTGGAATGTCAGGGATGTGGGTTGATTAATGATAATGTGGTTAAACAATGAACATATGATGTTTTATATTTATATTTGCACACGTGTTTCGACGTAAGTATTATGTCGATCAATTGGCTTTCATATTTGTTATCATTAAGTAAATTGCAATGTCGATATTCACATTCACACATACTTTCAAGAAAATTTTGTAAGAACATTGAAGTCGTTTTAAGTAATACAGTTCATTAACAAACATCATTATATATACAGTGTGCTATGGTTTTCTGTGTGTTAAATCATGATTATTTGTTTAATGTACTGTATCCTAAAATTAACACAATCAAGCAAAAAGTTTTTAAATGATTACAAGCTTATCTCGCATAAAAAACACTTTTGTTACATACACACGCTACTATACATACAGAATAATGTAACATGTACTGAAAGTGCGTTCTGATTTTGAAATGAGCCATTTACACACATTCGTCATTTATGATTTTAGAGGAATTGTAAGGCAACAACATTATTCTTGTTTCGATCTAAAAAACGGTTCAATTGCCCGTAGGAACTCCTTCTCGAAGATTTCGCATGAGAAACGATTTACAGATGACCTAAAAAACCGAAAAATCGATATATAAAAAAATCCTTATTTCATAATATTAAAGAATTATAAAATATTCTTGATCTTACCTGGCTGCAATTCTGATAGCATTTCGAACCTTTGGAGGCATTTGTATGATGGACGCTATTACTTTGGCATATTCCATCTCATCTTCTGCTAAAAAACCATTTACACTACCCATTCGTGTTTCTATGATGTCTGCTCTAAAATTCGAATATTTTTTTTAAGTACTTTTTATTAGAAAATTTTACAAGCCAATTCCATGGCTGAGCTGTCGGCTTTCGTGAACGCAATTTTATTGAATTAAATAGAAATTATAATCAATTAGTAATTTTAACAAATGAGTCTTATATGTCTGACATTCAATTCTGGTTTGTTATTAATGTTTAAGCATTAAAGCAACAATGTAAGCTTCAAGTAAAAAATTGACAAATCACAATCGAAGGATATGAGGAAAATTATTGATTATGATTGATCAATTTATGGCTTGAAGCTTAAGTTTTATGCCGTAAAATCTCAAAGCTTAAATTTTACGTCTTAAAATCTCATAGATGTCGCTTAAGAGAAAGGTTGTCGCGAACCTGCAGTCACGACAAAGTTGTACCGCGCTTGACAGTGCGATCACAAATACTGAGTCAAGTACCTCGGACCACCAGAAGAATGAGCCACCATAATTAATCCCGCCGCCATGCACTCCACGATGCCGATACCAAAATGTTCATTCCACATTGTATGTAGACCAATCGTTCCTTTTTGTATCTCGGACACAAGTTCCGAGTATGGTACATTCAACTTGAACTCGACGTTTTTGTCTAAAGCCAAGTGTTTAGCCAAATCTTGCATATCCTTAACACGTCTTTCATCCTCGGCGTCTCGACAGGAACCAATACAGACTAACTTGACCTAAATAGCACAAACAAGTTTAGAGAATACATCTGGAGGCTATTGAGATAAATTATCAGCTCACCTTTTCCCAGACTTCCTCCTTAAGAATAGATCTTAGCTCGAACATCGCCCTCAACATGAGTGGATGATTTTTCTCCGGCCTGAATTGCGCGATAGCAATTATGCGTATGCATTTATTCTTTTCCTCATCGCTGAGAAGTGGCAGTCCAATCAGATGCTCCACACTACATGGGGGATACACTCGATGCGTCTTCAGTGGACATTTCCAGATAGTATTGATATGCTCTTCGGTCCACGAGGAATTTACAATCACAATGTCGGCGCAACTACCAACCAATCCGTACAACTGAAATGTTCTATTGTGGAATAACTGTTTAAAAAAACTCGTTTACTTTTTCCTCACAAAACAATTATTCGAATTTGTATACTTACATATGCGAATAATTTATAATAAAGGAATTTCCCTCCTGAAAGCAATGGATTTCTGGCGATGATCCTTCGATTGTTGTATGCGGCAATTCTCCTGTAGACGTACTTCAACATATCAGTCGAAATAGTGGGATAATGTGTATATGATCCGACTAGGCAACCACCGATGTATTTAAATAATGGATATGTAAACGCGTAACCCATCGTGTCGATGTATATGTCTGCGATTTGTACAAGTATTGTATAATTATGTATTATTTGTATCTACTTTTATGTATTTTTGTCAATAGAAATTATAAAAAATAGTACAAATATATTTAAACCATAACAAGAATACATTTTTTTGTGAGGAACATGTGAATCTTTGGAACTCATTGAAGTTTCCTGTTATTTATTTTCTTTAAGAATTGGAACATTTGAACTTAGTATAAATATAATACAATAATTAGTCTACACGAATACAACAAAAGAACGAAAAATAAAATTATTCCAAACCATTATACTATTTAAAAATTAAGAAAATGTCCCAAAGTCACCAGAATCTATATGTTCTAGTTACAAGTTAAACAACCTATTACATCACCTGGTGTAAGATTGTTTAACGCTTCGATGCCCAGATAGACGGATCCCAAGCTTTGTCCCAGAAGTGTGAAATAAGGATATGTAGAAGCCTCCACCCATTTTCGCCCATGCAAATAGACGAATTCGATATTTGGTTGCAATTTCATGTTAAATGTCTTTTCAGTTTGGCTGAGAATCTTTTCAGGGTCTGCATCAAGATCGCCAGTATATATAGCTATGTGTATGTCAGGATATCTGGAAGTGTTCAATATATAAAATAAGAAATACAGTGGGTTTCCATTTGGTTAAATTTCTAGTTGACATCATTCTATCTTTCTTGACATTCAGTGAATAACATAGAATGATACTTGTTTTGATTTGTGTCACCAAATGATAAGCATCTATGTGAATAACAGTGCAACAAATCTCAGCTTTGATGAACAGATCATAAGTGCTTTTGATATCAAACACCCTAATATGAATTTTACAAAAATGTTACTTTGGCACATACTTGGTCTGTATAGCATGAACCGCAGCCCAAAGTACTCTCTCGCCTCCTCCACCTGCATTGCAGTATGGATGAAAAATACCGACAACTGTTCCAGTCTGTTGTCTCTCCTCACGCTTCTTTGAGTAAAACTTTCTCCATTTTATCAATAGAATTGGCAAAAGGACAAGTATACAGAATATTTTACATAGAGCGATTAACAACAGCATGTTTACGAATAGGATTATGGGTGTCCTATAAAGATAAAATTGAATTAAATATATAATAGACATATTTATCGATAGATATACTTTATCATAAAGATCATAAAGATACAATTTCTTGCTCGATATTATAGAATATCACTACATAAGCAAGACTTTTACAAATATAATATAAAGCTGGTTAAATTATATGGCAGTCGGTACAAATGTTGCAATTGAGAATAGTCATTCATTCCTTAAAACAAATAATTTCATGTAACGAGAGATAAAAATTTAATTATTCTAAGATAACAATGAATAAAAAATAGACGACAAAACTACAAATAGTTGCAAAAAAATTAATTAATATAAAACATACAAGGCTTTTACAAATATAATTTGAAACTAATTAAATCAATATAAATTTTGAAACTAAGCGCAAAATTCTTCACATCGAATAAGAGTCTATTTTCAATAAGGTACAATAAAAAAAAACGGATAATTAGTCAAAAAATTCTTAACGCTAATTACAATTACACACCATGCAGAAGATTGCATTAACGAAGATTGCTAGCAAGCGATATCTCTTACATTAAGAAGTAAAAAATCATGTTCGCGACCACTTGCAGATTTGCACGTGGTATCGTTTGCCGAATTTGCCAGAACTTGTCAACGTATAATGTAACTTCGTGGCGGTCGTCAAACGGATGATCCCTCATGAGCGAGGAATTAACCTTACAATAGTCACAACCACACTTATGTCGCGCGAGAACTAAACTAACCTCACTAACACGCGAGAATATATATCTCTCCTCTTTCTTTCACCTTAATATACATCGATGAACGCAAGTAAATATTTATCTTTATGAGGAAATATTCGATCTTCCATCGATAATTGATAAATAACGTTATTTTGCTTGTGAAAAATATATGAAGGAGAAAAAAAGAAATAGATATCAATAAAATAAAGTGCGAAGAAGTGCAACTTTTATTGCATTCGAATAATTGTTAAATCAAGATTAAAATTCATAATTTTTACTGATGTAAAAGAATAATAATTAAATTTTCATGATAATGAAATAATACTGTGTTCTTATAATTCTTTTATTTTTTCAATATTTAATATTTATTTCTTAATTATCCTATATTTTTTAATACATTCTTCCATATCTCGCACATTAATTAATTTATATATCTAGACTATTAATTCGCTTTTATTACTTTCGTATTACATTATTCTTCCCGTCTTTGCAACAAATTGTTATACTATATAATCTTTAACGTTTAAAATCCTTTAAGCGTATAATCCGAGGACAGCGGTCAGCTGTCTGACCTGTCAATTTACTTCAAACAGTCAGCTGGAAATGTAGGGATTACTGAAAAGCTCGCATCACATACTGTGCTCCGTTGCTTGCATTGTGCGTCACGTGTGCATTCTTCTTGCGCGCGTGTGCACTCATGCGCACGTCGCGTCATCGGTGGTCGGTCATCATGCCGTCACATATACTGTGGTGCCGTCGTGCGTCGTCGCCTCGCGTCACATCGCGCGTCTAAAGTTGCCGTCTTGTTCTACCTTGTTCGTATCTCCGTTCGTCGCGTCACCGTCACCGTTCCTCCATCCGCGCAGCCGATTAATCCACGCGACCGTTCTGTTCTCGCCCGTTGATACGAGATAGTCATCCTCACGCTCAGCGTACAACGCGCTCATTCCGCTTCCGAAGAGATTCTTCCGTGTGGCGAACATTTAGGGTTAGAAACCTCGCGCGAGTAATCTTAGCAGCGAACAGTGAACCGAGAAACACCTGTCCGCGTTGTGTGTGTTCTCTTATATATCGCACGCGGATCTTCGCCAATGTACGCGTGGAGATGCTGAGGCGGTAGATTGGCATGATTCGTTTTAACACATCCGAGCTGCGTCTAGTTATAAAAGAGAATGGCGATGAAGAGAGTGGAATCGGTGGAGTGTCAAACCCTAGATTCAGACAGTGACCCCATAGATACAGATGATGGTACGTCGAACCGCCTCTCTCTGGATTTCAGAAATCACCTCTCTTATTATTATTCTCCCAGATAGTTTTCCAATTCTCTAAGGTCCGATTTTTTATTATCTGATTAACTTGTGATTTAGACTTAACCTCTTAATGTAAAAGTGATAACCTGATAATATAAAAGTTGTATTGTTTTGCTAGCTGTGATGTTTTTCTAGCTATGATCAAGCACTAAATTAATGTATAAAAGTGTTCAAGTTTAAAAATAAGATTATTAAAAAACATCATTTCAAGTATCATTTTATTCTTGATGTTTAATGTTAAATAAGAATAAAATGATACTTAGAGACATTCGGTGCCTCTAAAAGTAGCCTAATATAAGCACGTAATGTATAAGGTCTGTCACTACAATGTTTGGTCATTGCAATGGAATGCATTTATTCTCACTCAAGTACTCCCCAGATATTATTTTATTCTTGTTTAATATTCAGTAAATAACAAGAATAAAATGATATCTGGTGGCAGTAGAGTAGGAATCTGAACATATCCATGGACTACAGTAAACTTTCTATTTTACTTTCGCCAAACTTTAAATATATTTGCTTTTTCACTTTAAATATAACAATATACTGTCGCAATGTTTATCTGAAATTATTTTATCCTTGTTGTTTATCAAATATTAAACGAAGATGATGCTTGCTGAGCATCAAGTGGAACACACCCTAAGTTCATTCACAAAGAATAAGGTAAGACAAATTCTGTTAAAAATGTGACATTATTATTAAAGAACTTTTTATATAGGAGTTTTTAATATATATTAACGCAGTGCAATTGATTCTATTTCACTATTGGTAGATATTCTTAAACAAAAGAAAATTCTAAATTATAGAAAAATATTTCATGATACAGAAAGCTATTCTTCAATGATAGGTTTGTTTCTTTGTAGTTAAACTAATGTACACTCATATTTAAAATAAAAAAGATGCATATTTGAAGTTTGGCGAAAGATAGAAAGTTTTAGTCCCATTTTCGCAATATATGATTACCTAAAGATTAAAGGTTATCAAGAAATTTATGAATGAATTTCATTGATGAATCTATTGGTAACTTTTAATCTTTACGTAACCACATATTGTGAAAACGAACCTTAGTGGGAGCTTTCCAAGGCTATGTTCAGAAATTTCATCCAGCTGCATCTATCATTTTATCGTTTGTTTAACATTCAGAACCACAAGGATAAAGTGATATCTGGGTGCATTCGGTTTCTGAACGTGAGAGATACGTATCAATACAGAAGATATTCTGTTTTTTTTCTTTCATCGAATATTGAACAAAGACAAAATGACTTCTGTGTTGATATGTTTTTTTTTTTAAAAACTCCCATTGCAATTCAATGCAGCAACAACAAGAACAGGGTCAGTAGTTCAAGATATATATGAATCGTTTAGCGCGTTAAACAATTGAAGATAATGTCTACTTTTAAATATGAGTAAACGATCCAAACCTTTGTCTCGTGTCTTAAAACTCTTAGCTTGTGATAACAGATAACAAAGAAAACAAATTCTATCATTTGCATAAAAATTTGTTTGTTTTATTAGCAAAGAAATTAAGTACATTGACAATAAATGTCCCTCTTAGAATATTCCGTTATAATTTTCCTTTATTATTAATCTTGTAACTTTTAAAACATTTGGTCTTTAAAATTAACATTCCGTGATGCAAATTTAGCATTTGCATTTTTGCTCGTCAAATCATTGAGTTTTATATGCGATCGTTATCATGCATGAACGATCTAAAAATTTATTATCTTTAACATGATAAAAGTCTTCAGTCAATTTAGTTTTTCTACAATTTTAATATTAATACTCGTTTTTTTTTAATTCAAATACATTGCTTAATTTAAATAAAAAATATTATTCCAATACTCTCTGAAATTTTGTTTTGAATCACTAATATTCTTTCGCGCACAAGTATTATTAAGTGACATTATATTGTTTAATTAAATTTACTTGCAGAGAGGATCGATGCTGGAGATATCAAGGCACAAAATCGTTCTTCACAGAAAAGGTGAGTGAGATACTCATCTTTATGAATATTTTTTTATTTGAATTAAAATTTAAGAGGCAAATGTTTCTATAGAATGTTTCTATATAGAATGTCCCAGACTTGTACATCCTTTTTAAAATGAAGAGAAATAATTTTTATAACAAAAATTTTAATAAATAAATCAGATACGTTCGAATAATGATATTTTCAACTTTCAGTTCCGACCGGAAATGAGGTGTTTCTAGACCGGATGTTGAATTTTTTATCACAACAGAGTTTAATTTTTTATTTAGTTTCAAGATTATTTTAAGATCAATGAAAGCACTTCCAGAAGAAATATTTAAAATAAATGTTTCTTATTTTCATATGTAATCCGAATCTGCAATAAAAAGTACATATTTAAAAAATTCAACATTTTGTCTGGATAGTCCATTTCCGGAACCGGAAGTTTAAAATATTCGATAAAGTGTACCCGATTTATCGAAATTTTTGAGATTTTAATCATTTTGCTTTATTTAAAAAGGGTGGGAGATTAATCAAGTCAAAAACCTTGAAGTAAATAGAGCGTTGAACCAATGAATCATGCAGAAGGATTTCGACATTGACTTCAGTTTTTGTTGCATGTTTTGTTGCAAGAGCAAATGTCGTTTAAAAACTAAAAGCGTAATAATAATGTCCTTGTAACTTGAAAGAGATCTCCAATTTTGTTATCATTTTGTTATCTTATCTGCAGCTAGACTTCTCCAAGCACTGCATCATATAATACATTTGCACTCAAAAATGAATTAATTGCGCTCGGTTTAATCGAAAACACCACAGTTCTAACGTCACTTAGGGCGACAGGACATGTAGCGCGATTGTTTGCGTTATCACAATTATCGACATCATGGTAAAAATTATTTCGTCGAACAAGGTTCAATTAAGTTTATTTTAAATATCTATGTCACGTATTACTTCACTATGATATCAGTAAGAAAATAGTCATTTGATAGTTCAGATCAATAATTTTCTAAAAGTTAATATCAAAAATATCAACATTTCTTATTCGCTAAAAAAATCAAGCAAATAAATTATTATGAAAATAAAGAAAATGATGAAAAACTAAATATTTTATCAATGTAAAGAACATAATTATTAAACTGTCAAGAAATTTTAGAATCTTTTACATTAACAAATACAATATAAATCTAAAAAATAGGTTTGATCAAAAATGACTGCTCAATACTTTTGATTTAAGCATAATACTCTGATTTTAACGAATCTCCAATCTCTTGCGTTTAAAGAATTTTTCGAAATCAAATCTGAATTAATACAAATAAAAATACACTGATATTGACTCGATATTTTTGATCATTTGTAACGCGGTAGTTGAATTCTTTTGTTAGGCAACATAATTTACAAGCACAATCTCGAGAATGTGATACTGTTTGATAACATAGTTGCGAATCTACAGCGTCGTGTTGTAACCGGAGGACCGATCGAATATCGAAATTGGAGTCTTGCAGATCGTCGTATTTGATCCGGAACCGATCAGAGCGCAACATGGATGTATTAACAGGTGTTTCATCGATCTCCGTGTTATCGAGTGCCCGGAGCAATATCAGTGTATGTTCGAATCCGTCTGAGATATGTTACTTCATTATGAAACCTTATTATTAGTTATATACGTCTCAATGAGAATCAGATGTAGTTCAATTAACGAGAAGCAAAAGCGATTGTAGCGGGCAGGGAAAATTTTGTCAGATCTAAATTTATGGAAACAGTAGTATGTGTATCTGAAGTGATTCATAGAAGAGGAAATTTTTCGAGTGATACGTAGCGAAATGGCACGAAATTCTAAGAATGCGTGGAAATACAATGTATTAATTGAGACATCCGCCTCTGGGTAAGTTATATAATTGTTAACGTACACTCGGAAAAAAACGATGATAATTATAAAAGTGACAATAAATAAATTTTAAATGTAAAATTAATATGTTCGGAACAAAAGTTCGTAGCGCTACTTCATTTCATGTTTTTTTAAATTGTTTTTTTAAAATTGTTTATTATATGTTTGATAAAGCAAATTTTCAAGAAATTCATTTTTTTAATTATGGCACGTTGATTTTTGACAGAATTATGAGCAATCAAAATAAAAAAGCTCCTTTTATTTATTTACGCAGTAACAAAAAAATCTTAAAACATTTTTTTATAAAAACATTTTATAGCAAAAATTTTAAGCTTTCACGTTAAAAAGTCGAAAATTTTCGCAAGTTTTTTTTTATACATGGCCTATAAATTGAAATAAAAATTTTCTATTTTGCTTCTAGCTCATAGTTTTTTATAAAACTTATCGAACTCAAAAAACATATGTGATTTTTAGAAAGTAAAGATTTTAAACTATAAAATTTTTTAAATTTAAATTTTGTTCATTTTGAACAAAGTTACACCAACTTGGATTTTGAAGTTGCGTTTCGAATTTTGTTTCAATTCAATATATAATTGAATAAACTTATATACAATAATAATAGATTTTTTGTTACAATAACTGTAAAATAATTTATTCAACTATCTAGAGAGAAAAAAGAGAGAGAAAGAGAGAGAAAGAGAGAGATTAAATTCATGATTTTTTATTATATAAATACTGTATAAATAACTATATTTTTAATGCTATAATATTTTATATATTGCCAAAAAAATATAATTTTTTCTCTGCAGTTATCATTTCTATTGATAATCAAACTCGGATGACATTAAAATCACAGTTTTAAATAAAAATCGAGTATTATTAAATTTTAAATATGTACATGTCTATGAAATTAATAAATATAAATAATTAATAAATATAAATCATGAAATTAGTATCGTATTACTAATTTCTTACTCATAATCACTTAAATTTTAACAGGCACGCAAATTTCCATAAGCGCCGACTTTAATAATATCTCGTCGATGGCAAAACTATTTAGTTGAGGAATTTTTTTAACAAATCAAATATTTTGTTTATATAATAAAAATTTAATTTTGCAAAATAATTTCTTTGTTTTATAAATAACAAAAATATTTGTTTTACCAATTGAACAATTTTGTTCATATAAAATTATAATTTTATTTGGTATATTTAACCAAAAATTTTTGTTTGGTATATTTCAAATTTTTGTTGCTACAGTAAAATTTTGATTCGTACAACATAACATTTTTCCTAGTGTAGAAGAGCTATCTATAATAAATAGCAACAAATTATTATAAATAATGACGAATATATAATTCATTAAAGTGTAATTGTTGTTTTCTAATTGAGAAATAAAATCCATATATTAAAACGGAAAATATTTACTCAACCTGATACTCTATCAGTATGTCTGTGCTGAGTGTAAGAATAAATTTTAATTTTTCCAAGGATTCTCATTCTCAATCAACTCGTCCATTTAAGTGAATCACGTTCTATTCTTGTCATTAATTTCCTATAATTATCTCCGTAACATTTTTTTGTCCGCCAGTAACAATTCATCTCTTTTGTTCAGAGATGAATTCCGAGAGACATGACCGGCAAAATTGGATTAATGTTCGCGACCATTCTTACTTTATTAAACGCGAGCGTGTGTACATTGTGATTCCCAGCGACTCATGATAAACAACGATCATGACATTAAATTATATGCAGTTTAATAACTGTTAAGCGAGATCACGCGCCTGAAGCGAATGCAATAACATTGTTGTTAAGATGTACATATATTGGCTGGATATGAATCAATTAATAATGCTGAAAATTGTGATCTTTTGAAGGAAGATATCATTTCGTTCGATAGAATTTGTAGCAAGAAAAGGTTAACTTCAAATTAATTGGATAATTTGCAGATAATAACATTTTTTCGATATTTATTGAAACGTATTGTATTTAAATCTTCTTAATTACTCCATTTCGCGAGAAGTATTTATCATGCATATACGGCAAAAATAATGTTATATTAATAGCATCTTAGTCTTTAATTGAAAATAATTTTGTCAAGTTGTTAATAATATTATTGAAATAAATACATCATATTTAAATGTTAACCTTATTAATGTTTACCTTATTTACTGTTATTGAATTAACAAGATTATTTTCAATTAAATTGATGTTGATAAATACAACATCATTTTGTCTTTCGTGTATATGTGCAATCTTTAAGGTTTAATAACCGAGATACTCTTATCATGTACTTAAAATGCAGTAACTTGAAAATTAATTTAATTATAACTTATATAAAATATGTCTTATATAAACAACTTTTCGAGTCAGATGAAATATTAATTCTTGCTTCATTCGTTATGCTTAAAATGCAATAGATACTTGATATTACTAGCCAGAGACACTTTGTGAGTTCAAAAATTCAAAAATGTATTTATCCTTTGGATCTCTCTCTCTCTCTCTCTCTCTCTCTCTCTCTCTCTCTCTCTCTCTCTCTCTCTCTCTCTCTCTCTCTCTCTCTCTCTCTCTCTCTCTCTCTCTCTCTCTCTCTCTCTCTCTCTCTCTCTACTACTCTCTACTACTCTCTACTCTCTACTCTACTACT
>NW_012130088.1:1626099-1641280 GCF_000143395.1 Atta cephalotes
TTAAACGTACCGGTAACCGAAGGAACGAACTACGTTAGTTAGTTCGTTAAAGCTTAAACTAACTAAATAAATTATTACTTCGTTGTTCTCTCTCTCTCTCTCTCTCTCTCTCTCTCTCTCTCCCTTCCTTCTCTCTCTCTCTCTCTCTCTCTCCCCCCCCTCCTCTCCCTCTCTCTCTTCTCTCTCGCAACGTCATCAACTTGAAAGAGTTTTCGCCAAACTAATTTGAAAACTCCTCTGAAATTGAATGTCGGAATTTCAAGTCACTTGATATTCTTGCGTTATCGGTATATAAAACACGCGATAATTTATTTTTCTCTCTTTCGTCACGCACATGCTTGAGTATCACGAAGACCCCTTCAATCTTGCTGGAATCGTTATCTAGAGCATGGCCTTTCTCTCTCGTCCGAGTTACGCTTGTCCCAAGTAGTCAGCCTAGGTAGCCTGACTCACCTGGTCCTCCGGATATTCGCTCTCACCTTTCGCTTGTGAAACATGTAACATTTTCATATAACGTGTTGCGGTGAGATTGGTGCTTTTGTCGTGCTTCATATATCCTGAATCTGATCATTATGATCAATTTTTTTAGACGCAAAATATATGCTTATATAAACGATAACTTTTTACGATTAGATACAGTGTTGTTATGTGCGGGACTAATTTAAAATGTTATTAGAGGACTGTTTTTTTATACTTGGACTAGTGTACACTTTTTGTATTAAAGTGAAATAGACATATGTTTGAAATTTGGCTAAAGCGAGATTGTGCAATAATTAAAAAACAAATGTTTGTAAAAACGAAAATGGGAACTTAACGGTTTCATTGTAGTTCAGTGCTTTTTTAGACACGCGGAAAACTAGTGACGATTACTTCAGTGAATCATCACTCGTGGTCATATGAGGTTCATTGTTGTAGAATGTCTCATTTTTGTGCGATGTACACGCGATATTTATTGTGATATGTTTATCTCTTAGGATTAGTTTAGGATTAATCTTTGACTAGTGAGAGAAACGTGAAATATGAGGGATAACTTGATGTATTGACAAAATAAGTCACAATCTTGACTCGACGTCATGATTTTCTCTGATCGTTTAATCTAAAGCGAGATGACTAAGTTCAGAGGTCCGTTGGTGCATCGGATGAGACGTGGGTATCACAGTTTGGCGGATATCACGACGACGAATGAAATGGACCGCTTATTGGTTTCATATGAAAATATAAGATTACTTGGGTTAGTATTCAAAATTGTTGTTTATACATACACTCAAGCTAAAAGTTTGGAAACAATTTTAAAAAATTGACATTTTTGGAATTACTCAAATATTTCGAACAATGTGTTTTTTTTTATTTTAATTCTTTAAATGTAATAATAGTTATTGGATTTAAAGAAAAATGTTAATTTAATTCAAAGAAAAGTGTTAATTTATAAAAAATTTCCAAAAATTTAGTCTTGAGTATAAGTAGAGTCAAATCCGAGAAATTAAGTCGTTGATTTTCTAGAGTTAATCTCGATGTAACATGTTTAACATTCTTCCGGCTGTTCGGAAAACGTCATATTCTTCTGTGTTTTAAATTAACCAAATATTAAATGGAAAAAACGAATAATTATGAGCCTTATTTAGGACTCATAATTACTACGCGGTAATTAGTGCGATTATCAACCTTATATTTTAAATCTTACATAAATATAATAACTGAACATTTCAATTTAAACCCCGTATTAAGATTCTTAATTGTCCATTTTTTTTTATTTAATATTTGTTTAATATTTGACTCAAGAGTCCAACTCTAATTATTTGCTTCAAATCGAATATCTTAAAACGCAAATATTCGTTATACTTCGAATTAAATCTCGCATTTACTTAGATCAAGCATTTTTTATATGATAAAATCGAACGATTTATATATAGTTTTTATTTGATTTATTTCTGTACGATAATTATAATTATTATTCAATATCATCATGCTTTGATGAAAATAATTATTATCTTATTTATTCATAGGCAAGAAAATTCACTCAGAGAAAAATAGTGTTGACAATTGTTATATTAATAAGTGATAAGTGTACATGTTTTATATAATAAGTGATGATTTTATATAATAAGTGATAAGTGCACATGTTTTATATATAGAATTAATGAACACATGGTTAGATTATTTTATAATTACAATAATGATAAAATAATTTATTCAACTATATATATATGTATATATATATATATATATACACACACACACAGTGAGAGCAAAAAGTATTCGTACAAGGAAATTTTTTATAAAAAAAATCTTATTTGTAAAAAATAAACATTAATTAGCAATTTTATATTCTTTTCTAATATAAACAAACGAGCTTTGCATATATTCCTGATTTTAGAAGCTAAATTTCTCAACTATACGAATACTTTTTGAGCATCCAAACAATATTATTTTTAATTTTCGCTTATTTTTCAGATGATATATTTTCTATAATTAATACACATCTCTTTGGTATATATAATTTTAAGAAATAAGTAGTAATCTAGTTTATTCTTTATGAATAAATTGTTAATTTATTGAGCAAGAATGATCGCCGAATCGACATCAAATTGATGTTGAAAATATTGTATCGATATCGATTTGATATCAATTCCACGACTCATTTCTCGCTGGATAATATTTACTTTTTAAAAATAAAGTTTTTTTAAAAAATATTTTCTCTATACGAATACTTTTTGCACTCACTGTACATTAATTACATAAATCTTGTATATAATTATCATCTACATATATAATTACTGCCATTATATCTTTTTCTCTGAGTACCGTGAGAATTTCACATGACGCTTTCTCAGGAACCAAAAAATATTATGCTTCAAGAATGTATTATAAGCTTGTACAATGGTCGCAATATTAGTGAGATTCTTATTAGAACCTCATTAATACGTATTTGAATTTTCATTAAGTTTCTTTTGCAGTATGCATAAATGTCTAGCTTGCCAAATGAAAGTTTATCATGAGCAGAAAGCGTACCTTTTATTTGAACTAGTAACTTTCACATGCGTTAAAATTAAGATCGCCTATCGTGCGACTTTTGAATAAGCTATACCTATTTCTGTATAACTTATATTTAATTACAACTTAATCAGAATTTACGCGTTAGCTGCGTCTTGCGATACAAAACCGCCAAGATGTATTCACGCCACGAGCGTCCTTGCTTGGCAATGTTGGATCTGCCTTTGACGTCGATCATGCTCGATTTATCGCGTATACTCCGTTTAATTTGACATTCTGTAATGATAAAATGCCACGTTGTTCAGCGATTAGAAAACCCTCATGCTTGTACATTTGCAGAAGAATAATACATATAGTATGCGTAATGAACGATTCGTCCTTATCTTTTACATTTATTATATTCCAAAAAAAACATTAGCCAGGAAATATGCACTCGTAAACATTACCAATTATATAATATTATATAATTATAGCTTTGTAATTGTATCGTACAAAAATAAGAAATATTTTATTTTTATATTCAAACTTAAAATTAGTACAGTCCAATTTACTTAAATCCTTGTTAAAATTTTGTGTTGAATTTTTAATCCAAATATTATCCGAATATTAATTTAACATAATGTGAATTTTTAAAATATTATTTGAATATTTTATATTAAATTGATATTTTAAACATTTTTTAGCTAAAATATATAATTTATGAGTAAATGAACAAATAACAAAATTAATGTATTTTAAAAATTTCACAAATTCTAAAATAATTCTAAAATAAATGAATAAATTAATTTAATATAGGTCATAAATGTTAATTTTACTGAAAAAATATACTTCCACAGTTTGCTTATAATTGTGTTAATGTTTTGTGTTAATTTTTTATATAATATCTGTCTTACTTTGTAACATATTCAGCTTATGTTAAATTAACACAAATATTTGAGTGGACCATTTGGGACACATGAAATGTATTAAATTTAACGCTCACGATTCCAGAAATGGATTATCCTTATCATTCCAAATTACTATTCTATTATAAATTATCCTTATATATCTTTTCAAATTATTATTTTAGATATTAATATTGTTGTTGACATGAGATATAAATCAACATAAATAAGTGAATCGTTTAAAATAGGGATGCTCCGGATATTCGAAAAATATCCAGTATATAGTATTATCCTGCACTTTTTTTTTATTATCTGACTATCTAACCGGATAGTCAGATATCATTAGTATCCGGAAATATATCCGGTTGAAATTTTATATTGAAAGTCATTGGATGCAGACTTCAATTCTTTTCAGCTGAACTTTGTACATAGTTCGTCTTTCCTCTTTTTCTTTTTACGTTGGGGAGATAAAAAAAAAGATAAATTGTGCAAGAAGTTCAGCTAAGGCTGTGGGGAAGCGATATCAGCGTTATCGTTCTATGTTTATTATTCATTAGACGTAAAACAGGAATAGAATATAGAGCGTGTTCCGAATTACACATGAAGCGCTTGCTGCATCATTTGTCCTTGTTGTTCCTCGAATATTAAAGAAGGATAAAATGATACATCATATCACCAACGACAAACTATTACAATCAACCCTAGGCAAATTTTTGTCTATATAAAAAGAGTTCTGAAGGCCCAGAAGTAATTAAAGAACACTGACATTATTAATAATTGATATAAATTTATGATTGTTAACATAAATATTTGGATAATATTAGGTATGGGAAAAAATTCGTGGCGTTTTTTAATGCCATCTAATGGGAAAAACGCCACGAACTTTTTCCCACACCTAATATATCATTAAATTTTATATATCATTAAATTTTAATTATATAGATGTTCTATAAATATATATGCTATATTTTATATATTGCTGCAAAATTATTTTTTCTCTTTTATTACAATTATTATACAATTATCTCTATTGATAATCAAACAATCTATTGATAATCAAACTCGAATGATAATATTAAAATCATAATTATTATCACTATTTTTCCCTTACAGTCCTTTCCTTTTTATTCCTTTTCCTTTTTATTCTCTCTCTCTTCTTTTTCTTTTTTTTTTAAGTTACATTGTCCCGGAATCCGGAAAATATCAGATATCTGACTCGAAAATTGCCTTCTCGGATATCCGATCGGACATCAGATATCCGATGTTACATTCTTTTCGGATATCCGATATCTGGAGACACGGTAGTGTCTCGGCGTTAATATATCCGATATTCAATAATTTTACGATTCTGTGCATCCCTACACGTGAAATGTTTTAAATTTAACAAACGATTCATTCCAACTTATATTGATTTATGTCTCACGTGTCAACACATGGAACAATAATTTAAAGGTAAGTAAGGATAATCCATTTCTGGTATCATAAGTGTTAAGTTTAATGGCAAGTGCAGGTGTAATGAAGAGTAATTTGGAATGATAAGGATTACCCATTTATCTTTATCATTTCAAATTATCATTCTAATTTTATGTGTGTGTGTGTGTGGGTGTATGATCTTATCTTTGTAAATTATTATTTTAGAATTATTATTATTGTTTTCCCACATGTTGAATATTTTAATTAAATTGATATTTTAAACATTTTTTAGGCTAAAATAATTTATGAGTAAATGAATAAATAACAAAATTAATATATTTTAAAACGTAAATTCTAAAATAAATGAATAAAATCCTACAATATTAATTTAATGTAGGTAATATAGATGTTGACACGTAAGACATATAAGGCTGCGATCAAAGTCTCACTACAAAGCTTGAAGCGTTTGGTTGATCAATTACAAAAAAGAATTTTACAAATTGACCAATCAAAAATTTAAAGCATTTGTAACATTGCGTTGACCGTACTTTTGGTCAATATAAATTTGAGTGGATTATTTGGGACATATAAAGTATGTTAAATTTAAATTATTTCTATCACATTCAATCGAAAATTATTTCCTTGAG
Source organism: Atta cephalotes (assembly GCF_000143395.1). Classification (NCBI taxonomy): domain Eukaryota; kingdom Metazoa; phylum Arthropoda; class Insecta; order Hymenoptera; family Formicidae; genus Atta; species Atta cephalotes. The sequence goes on from NW_012130088.1 coordinate 1,632,035, forward strand.
ATTAAAATAGGACGAGAAAAATATTTGAGGGAAAGTTCAGTCTTCGTTCGTGAGGGTGAAATCGATTTAATCTCGATTATCCCCTAACCGGCATCTTCCATGGAATTCCAAGTATTCGAGCTCTTCATTGAACGGTCCTTTGGTGCCTTCAGGTCAGCATTGCCACGTATGCCGAGCTGGTCGCATATCAGCTGGCTACGCGTGATCGTCCGGCTTTTATCCTCTCTGTTGAACGCAACAAAGAAGTGCCGTGGGCAAAAAGGTGATCCGTGAGCAACCGTGAGCGATCGTGGGACAGGCGATTAGTGAAGTTATCAGTCGCTCGGTGATATCAATTCGTGTCGAGTATCGCGTAATATTTTGGTGCCGTGTATTCCCCACTTATACGCCGCCTTCGATTCGCAAGATTGTAGAAATCGCGAACGTCCACGTTTCTGTAATCTGCTGGCGAAAAATCACATTTCTATAGGGGTGACCGATCGCGATTGACGATCGTTCGTTTCCCTTGATAATTCTCTCCATAGCGTGTCTAATTACCTGAAATAGTCGGACGATAGTTGGACGTTGAAGTTTCCATGGTGAATAGCGATAGGAAATCCGATTCGGTTTGTTAACGTTCGTTGCAATCGAATCACGATTTTGTATCGCGGTTTTTATCAAAGAATAGGTAGACAATGAAGTAGAATTTTCCTTGATAACGTAAAATTTTCCCGCAAGAACTTCTCTCGTAACGATTAATGTTCACTTAGGAAAATCGGTTACATAGAAACATATTGCGTATGTTATTTATTTTTTAAAATTTTGTTACAATGCTCGAGTAAATAAAAACAGGGACATCCTTCTAAAGTAATTTTTCTGAAATAGTTTTCCAAAAGCTAATATCTTTAGCGTTTGTGGAATACGCTATTAGCACTATTGTATCGTTCTACCTTTATTGTTTATTGGACGCAAAACAGGGGGCTAAAATGATGTAATTAGTGCTGATAGTTATTAATGCTGATCTCTGAACACAGCCAAGCATGTTTCTAGAAAATTATTTCAGAAAAATAATTATTTTAGAAAGATATTCTTATTTATTTACTCGATCATTGCAAACTTTTAAAGTCACATGTGCAATATGTTATTACAATTGATTTTCCTGAACATTCTTATATTTCAAAATTGACAGTTATAAAAACAGGTATAAAAAATTGACAGTTTTTTAAATTAGCAAATATCTACTTCGATTTGTTGAAAATATAACTTTGTTCCAAATTTTTTTTTTCAACTCTGCATGCTTATTTATCGTGCCGGACGATAAGAAATAGATAATTTTCGAGAGTCTGAATTGAAGAAGATAAGAAATCATGACGTAAAATATTGCAACAAAGATATTTTTAAAAACTTCAAGATTTAGTATTGGAAAACTTCAGGCTCTATTTGATGATGAATAGTGAAGAAAGGCTGCCTCTTCTTGGTGGTAAAACTTATGGCGCCGTTAATACTTTTTGGTAAGCTCTTTGGAGAATTGCTTAATTGTTATATAATGTTACATTTTCAAGAAACATTGTTAGGAAATTCTATAAAATTGCTCAAGATTTAATTTATTTTCTATTTTCTTGTAGATCAAATGAAATAAAAAAAAATGGAGATTCGAATAGATCTCAGCCACTTTTGAATAGTTTTAGGAATGATTATTTATATAATTTTTTAAGCATCTTTTTTAACATGACACAAGAATAGCTTCAAAAAATCGAATTGAAACGAAATTGAACTCGCACATTAACTTTCTCCTCATTAATTTTCTTGATCGCGGAAAAAACGACTTTGCTGAAATATTCAAAATTTCAGATAGAGATCCGAAAATAATTTTGTTGGATCACCATCAAAATAATTACGTATAAGAATCTCAAACATGATGAACAATAATATTGATATTAGGAATGACATTAGGAAAATATTGACTTAGGAATCAATTTGAATGTGCTACATAATTATTTTGAATTATTTTTTTTAAATAAAATTATTTTCAGATCTGTATCTAGCTAAATTTTTAGATACTTCAGCAAAACTATTCTTTTCATGTATAATTATATATTTTAATATCAAATTTATAAATTATAATCCTGTCTGCGTAGTATTCGAGTGAATCAATTTATTTGCGTGACGTTTACAATATAACTTTGTTCAATGCAACTTATAATGCAACAACAATTTACAATGTAACTTCAATGAATATTGTTGTCTGCAGAACTCGCTGAGAAATTTGTTTGTATGTCGACTGCAGTCGACATACTATTGTTATCCGCGAGCCGTGGATTGCAGATAAAGAGAATTTTTGACGAAATTCGAGATATGTATGACCGACTGAGGTCTTCTTTCCATTGTCTTCTGATGATAGATCATTGCATGTTAAACATCATTGAAATTCTCTACTATAAATTAATAGCGCACGTCCTTAACTTGTAATTTTGTTGAATTTCCTTGAAACTTTTGTGATATCTTATCTACCTATTGCTTATAATGATGAATATGAGATTTCTCAGTTTATCGCATCAGTCAGATAGGTTGCGCAAATGTATAAAAAAGATTATCATAGTGAATAAAATATTAACCAGTTTAAAATATTGCATCGTAGCTAGTTATTCCGCAATTTATTTTATGTGATAATCACACAATCGTCTTGTGTCTATCTTAAGTCGTGAGTCCACAATACTAGAAATTGGTCCGAGATCTCAAATGGAAAAAGAATTGACTAATCGTATTTATCATGTGATTAAATTGTTCAAATGTAATTGTTAATTCTTTGTAAAGAATTTGTTAATTCTTTCTGTCTCCAAAATCTCCGAGCGATTTCTAGTATCATGGACATAAGGCTTTAGAATAAAATATATGGAATATCATTAAAAGAAGTAATAAAGCCTAAATATAAAATGTGATTACTAATTTATTAAAATAGTATAAAGTAATATATTTATTACATTATAAGATAATACAGTAAATGTATTAAAGAACAAAAGATAAATGAGTGTGTTCCTGGATAAAAAAAGAAGAATAAATGTTCCTAATATGATCGCAAATGCTTTATTATCGAAATAATGAATACAAATAATGACTGAAATAATGACTAAATCAGGTCAAGCATGCTTAGGCACATGTGAAAACAAAAAATATACCACTTGACTTTTAAAGCTATTATATATAATAATATTGTATGTGCGAATACATTATTTCGAAGCATTTGCGACCTAATATTCATTCAATAGCAATATTATCATCAATAGGAAAATTTGTTTTTTTTATCCAAGAATATGCTTACAAAGTTTTAAAACATATTTTTTACTTATTCTGCACAATTATTTTATATATATATTACATTTATTATATAAATATTATACAGGGTGAGGTTTCAATTTAATTTGAAAACCTTGAATATTTTACTTATTTTTGATAGTATGAAAAAATGTTTTAGATGAAAATAAAATAATTTTGAAAGGGACGTATTTTTTTACGGGATTGAAGTTTTTTCTACATGAAAGCATATAGATAAAAGTCACCTTAAAGCGATTTAATTTATAGATATTTTTGCATAAAAACTAGTAAAATTCAGATTATTAATTGGCATTTTTCACACATCATATTATACTAAATTTCAATAATGAAATACATTGTATTCTATGAAAAACTAAATTAAGATCGATAATGTCTCAGCTTTATTGTACCAAAGCTATAGGAATCACTTACGCGTTGCACAATTCTGAGTTTACTGTTAAATTTTACAGGGATGGCTCCGACGACACCGATTACGAGGGTACCACGCACCTGGTGCGCGTACCGCGCGTGTCGGAAACACGGCAGCTCGTGGAGGAGACCAACACGGTTAAAATCAACATTAAGGGCATGACCTGCCAGAGTTGCGTGACAAACATCGAGAGGATAATCGGCAAACGGCCCGATGTCGTTAACCTCAGGGTAATTTTGGAGGAGAAAGCCGGCTATATTAAGTATAAGACCAATGAGACTACGCCACAAATATTGGCGGAGGCGATCGAAGAAATGGGGTTCACCGCTACCCCGTCCGACGAGTCTACGGAATACGAAGAGAAAATTTCTTCAGTACTTAGCACTAGTATCTGCTTCATACACATAGAAGGAATGACGTGTACATCATGTGTTAAAAACATCACCGGTGAGTTGACATCTGAAGATAAAATAAACTCGGGGTGCGTGACTCATCGATACCGTATCTGAAAACTAGATACTAAGGAATCTAAATTCTTTTATTCTATCTGTAATTTTTGCATCCATTTAAAAAAAAGATTGTATATGAACAAGATTGATTATCAATGATTGTTTATATATGAATGAGCAATCATTATCAATCAATCTTGTTCATATATAAGCAATAACTAATGTTTGAAATTTTGAAATTTTGATGCTTTGTATTCAGATCTTGCTTAGATCCGACATTTCCTTACATTTGTAAGAGTCATATATATCTTCTTCTGTAGGTGCTCTGTCCAAAAAGCCCAGTATAAAGAACGTGAGCATCAGCCTGAAGAATAAAGAAGCCAAAATTTATTACAGTACTGACTTAACGCCCAATCAGATAGCAATTTATATACAAGAGTTGGGCTTCAACGCGTATGTGAAAGAAACGGATGACATTGAGAGATCGCAATCGGATCTTGTTCTTAATAAAAAGAAGAAGAAGAAAGAAGTGGAAAAAAAGAAGGTAGAGAAGGAGGTGATATTGCAAGCAAACGGAGCTGGTGATATCAAAGAACTGTCGAAAGAACAAAAGTGCTTCTTGCATGTAACAGTACGTTATGCCTTGTATTTTTGTACATATTTACAAATTTTCCATGTAATGATATAATGCTTCGCTTTAGCATTATAAACGAATAATGGATTGATTTTTTATTTAAAAAAGGGTATGACTTGCGGTTCCTGCGTTGCTGCGATAGAGAAACACTGCAAAAAGCTGTACGGCGTAAACAGCATATTAGTGGCTTTGATGGCTGCTAAGGCAGAAGTCACATACGATCCCAGCAAAATAAGAGCGGGAGATATCGCTTCCAGTATATCAGAATTGGGTTTCCCTACGACCTTAATTGAGGAATGTGGGAGTGGAGAAGGCGATGTCGAATTAAAAGTAAGATAATTGAAGATTTAAGTTATATTTTCAGATTGTGGTATTAATATTAATTGAAAACAGATATCTCTTTGACTATTTAATTGGTAAATAAATCCCACTTGTCTATAATGGTATAAAAAGATTTTAATTTAAATTAGAGAAAGTTAGAAATATCTGCGTTCAGAAGAAAGCCGCTCAGTGAGCGCTTAACGATTTTTTTTTCTGATTGATCAGTCATTTGTAGTATCAAGAGAACCATAGTCTGATTCTTGCATTTAGTACTTTGCTGAATCTAAATGTACAAATCAATTATAATAAAGAAAACGTTCAGTAGCTTTGTCTTCTGAATTATTTTGTATATACATCTTACGTAACACAATCTTGACTGACAAGTTGATTTCAGATCATGGGCATGACGTGCGCATCGTGCGTGAATAAAATAGAATCAGCCGTAAAAAGGCTACCTGGTATACGATCGGCGATGGTTGCTCTAGCAACGCAGCGGGGAAAGTTCAAGTACGACGTGGAAAAGACCGGTATTAGAGATATCGTCGAATGTATCAATAAATTAGGGTTTACGGCCCAACTATTTAGCAATCGAGATAAGGAGAGTAGAGACTACTTGGATCAAAAGTAAATACAATTTTGATAATTGAATAATGTATGCATTGCAATATGCAAGAGTTTTTAATGATCATTGTCTGTGTTGCAGAGAAGAGATAAGTAAATGGCGAACGGCATTCTTGGTATCGCTGATTTTCGGAGTTCCATGTATGGCAACGATGACATATTTTATGATAGTTATGTCCTATGGTAATAAAACGCACGAGGAGATGTGTTGCATAGTGCCTGGGCTTTCCTGGGAAAATCTGTTACTCCTCGTGTTCTCCACACCAGTGCAGGTATGCGCAATATAATAAACACATTTATCTTTATCTCGCCGTGTATGTTTTGAATTAATTATTCGCATTACTATTCGTGCGCGCAGTTCTTTGGCGGTTGGCATTTCTACGTGCAAGCCTATAAAGCTTTGAAACATTGTACGACTAACATGGACGTTTTAATCTCAATGACTACCACGATCTCATATCTTTACTCTATCGCCGTTCTCACTGCCGCTATAATAATGAAAGAGAACGTCAGTCCACAAACATTCTTCGACACTCCACCAATGCTTCTTGTCTTCATCAGTCTGGGAAGATGGCTCGAACATGTAGCGAAGGTATTTTATACTTCAATTTCTTCTGTATAAAAAGATATATAAAATATATTATTATATATATGAAAAATAACTTCAAAATATATTTTGTTTTTAGGGAAAAACATCCGAAGCTCTCTCAAAACTATTATCTTTGAAAGCCACAGATGCTGTGTTGGTTTCGTTAGGATCCAATAATGAAATACTATCGGAACGCTTGATAAGCATCGATCTGGTACAACGCGGTGACGTACTGAAAGTAGTCCAAGGCGCCAAAGTGCCCGTTGACGGCCGCGTACTGTCCGGTCAGTCTGCATGCGACGAAAGTCTAATTACAGGTGAGAGCATGCCAGTGCCAAAGAAGAAAGGTTCATTGGTAATCGGCGGTTCGATCAATCAGAATGGACCATTGCTGGTCACCGCCACTCATACGGGTGAACACACAACGCTGGCGCAGATCGTTCGCTTGGTGGAGGAGGCGCAAACGAACAAAGCACCTATTCAGCATTTGGCTGACAAGATAGCCGGCTATTTCATACCCCTGGTTATAGCAGTTTCCATAGTGACGCTAGTGATTTGGATTATTATCGGCTATATAAATGTCGAGCAGCTGCCTATATCACACAATGATCAAATCAATAAGCACGGTATGAATCGCGAGGAGATCATATTTCAGTACGCTTTTAGAAGTGCCCTGGCAGTACTCGCGATCGCTTGTCCTTGTGCGCTCGGCTTGGCCACACCGACCGCGGTTATGGTTGGTACAGGCGTAGGCGCGCTGAACGGCATCCTAATTAAAGGCGCTGAGCCACTGGAGAATGCGCACAAAGTCAAATGCGTTCTCTTCGACAAAACGGGAACGTTGACGCACGGTACTCCTACCGTCACCAAGATCGCTTTATTCGTGGAAGAGAGGATCTGTTCACTGGGGAAAATGCTGTTAGTCGTTGGCACTGCAGAAATAAACAGCGAGCATCCTATCGCATCAGGTAAACATCATATTTCTTGTGTAATTATATTTATATTAATGTTTAATTACGCGAAAAAGAACATGTAATGATTAATTCTTTTTGAAGCGATCGTACGTTTCGTGAAAGAGACACTCGGATTGACGACTACTGGACAGTACTCGAATTTCCAAGCGGTTGCTGGTTGCGGTTTAAAATGTAAAGTAACTCATTTGGACGGCGCACTGTTCGAAGTATTGAAATCCGAACAGATCGTCAACTACATGAATCATGCATACGATTCGCCAGTTGGAACGTACATTCTCAATAACGTGCCTATCGAAGCTATGCCGATTGCCGAGATAACACAAGAGAAGCAAAACATAGATCTACAATTACTTTTAAGTCCTGGTATGCGTGGCGATCCAGGTGACTTAGACGACATGTATGAGGTCTGTATCGGTAATCGGGAATGGATGCGCCGGAATGCGATCAATATTCCAGAGGAGGTTGAGAGGCAAATGGTTAACGAGGAGGATCTAGGACATACCGCAGTTTTAGTCTCGATAAACAATATGCTTGTCGCCATGATCAGTGTCGCCGATACAGTGAAACCCGAGGCACATCTCGCCGTTTACACCTTAAAGAAAATGGGATTGCAGGTAATTCTTTTGACGGGCGATAACAGGAAAACTGCGGCTTCGATTGCCAAACAGGTACGAAATGAGATCCTCTTATACTTATAAGATTTAATTTCTGCAATAAAATCAATTTCTATTGGCTTTATTTCCTGGAAATATATAGGTTGGCATCAGTAAAGTTTTCGCGGAAGTTTTACCATCACACAAGGTGGCTAAAATTCAGCGACTGCAGGATCAGGGTCTGAGAGTCGCCATGGTGGGAGATGGTGTCAATGACAGTCCGGCTCTAGCTCAATCAGATGTCGGCATTGCTATCGCATCGGGAACAGATGTTGCTGTGGAGGCTGCCGACGTAGTTTTGATGCGCGTAAGTCATATACCAATGATAAAGTGAAAGTAATATGTCTTACAAATTGTTACATGAAAATAATGTCAAATCTTTTGCAGAACGATCTTCTGGACGTAATCGCGTGTTTAGATCTATCGAGAAAAACAGTCTATAGGATAAGACTGAATTTCTTACTCGCTAGTGTCTACAATCTTCTCGGCATTCCCATAGCTGCCGGGGTATTTAGCTCTTTTGGTTTCTTTCTACAGCCATGGATGTCTTCCGCCGCTATGGCTTTAAGTAGCGTGTCAGTAGTAGGAAGTTCCTTATTATTGAAACTGTGAGTAATTATATCTCTTTTTAATTTTTAAAATATTTATGTCGTTTTAAAAAAAGAAAGAGATCGAAAAATTATATTATTTCATAATGAATAGGATATTTTAATGTATATTAATTATTTATGCAGTTATCGTAAACCAACTAAAGCCACATTGGAAACTTCCGAATATACAGCAGCTATGCAAGCCCATTCCACAGCTCGAACGATCGAATTGGATACGATATCACTTCATCGTGGATTGGATGATTCGGTCGTACCAATAAATAGATCGACATCCACATTGTCCAGGTATAGGCAAATGAATATGTTGCGTTTACAAAACTCCATTGGCAGCAACTCCATTGCTTAACATTCTACACAACTAACTGATATTAACTCTGGGAGGAAATTATTTGTTTCTTATACTAACCATGTACAAAATGCCAAACTTATTTTTGATAATGCAACTTATGCTCTTCCCTTTCTTCGCTTATTGCTTATTGAATATTGTGTTTATAATTATTGTTTGCGAATAATATAATCATATGTAACTAATCGATAACTTCATGCTTAATACCCTTTGTAAATAACTTATACAATTTAATTAAGTACATATTTTGATAAACATAGGTCTTGTAAAATATACTTTATATATTATATATATATATATATATATATATATATATATTAGTGTAGG
>NW_012130088.1:1641300-1678106 GCF_000143395.1 Atta cephalotes
CCCGTTAGATGACATTAAAAAAACGCCACTTTTCCCATACTTAATATATAATGTTTATACATGATGATTCTTAATTACATATTTTGATTTTAATTTCAAAATATTAATCAATGTTTTCCTACAATTTTCTTTTCGAAATATATTTTCTTAATAATTTTTACTTCTTAAAATTTTTCAAAAGTATAAAAAATCAAACTTCTGCCTAACTTTTTATTTGAGAGACTTGAAAGGAAATTGAATTGAAAAGATATTTGAATTGAAAAGATATTGAATTAAGAATCATTCTGTATGTGTTTTCTAAAATCAAGCTGTAATTTCATGTATGAGTTATGTTATTCTTATTTCATAATGGCTGGATTTGATTGAAATTATGATTTCTGCTAGAAGATTTTATTTCGTATGTTACAAAAGTTTCAAGAAATACTGGTTCGTTACTTATAACAAAATATAAGACTGAGAAAAAGAACGTTCTCGCCTGCGGAGAAATGTATTATCTAATTGAAATTATCTTCGTTATAGATATAGTTCTTTACAATGAATAGTGAATGAGATTAAGTAATTAATGAATAAATTATATAGATAATTAGTGAAATATGTAAATAAGTTACACTGTGGAATGTCCGAAAAATTGTATGAATATAATGTATGAATTTTATTCTACTGTACAAATATTTTCAATGGATAAATACTCATATGTGCATCTTTAATTACATTACCTAATCCTACTTGCGACTAATACATTTGCAGTAATCACCTCCATAGAATGTACTTTACATGAAAAGAAGTATATTTTATGCAAATATTTATGTTATTCATGCTGTTAATACATTACATCTCCATTGGGAAAAATAACAAATACATTATTTATTGAAGTGCATTTACAAAACTAATATATTATGCTATATACTATTGTCACATACAAACCTATTTGGATAGTGAAAAATTAGCTAATATTAAATTAGCTAATATTAATGTTAGCGCATTGCACAAAATCTATTTACAGAATATTTGGAAAATCAAAAGTCGAGGTGGAAGGCCATCTTCTTGGCGAGGAAATAGATGAAATTGATTTAGCTGTGGATTTTTCAAATTATCATAAAAACGTGAAGAATTCTGCGGACATAACTTCTGTATAAATTTTATAAGAGTATTATCTAATAAGAATTTTTTTCTTCTGTTAATTAGAAAATTAATCGAATGTTATCAATAATTTCCTTTTTTTAATATTATAATAAAACTAACAGAGAAAAATGTAAAAAGTCACAATTAATAATTCTATTATAATATTCATAAGATAATTTTCATCTGTCATATTAAAAAATAAGCTGCATCACAAAAACAATATCAGTAATTTGTACAAGACTTTGTAAGACTTGACAAATTAATTTTGTGAGTGATATTTATGCTCAAACGAATCAGTTAATATATTTTTATAGATTTTATATATTAAGATGTATAAATAATACTGATTTATCTAATTATAAATGTTTGATAACAGGATATAACTTTTTTTGCAATTAATACAAGTATGAACAAATATAGTTTTATCTCATTATACAGGGTTTCTCAAAAGTGTGGAAAGTTGTTTTTCTTTAAAATTCTGTGTACAGACATAAGAATATGTCGCAGTTGCAATTCACATCTATTTAATTTATGATATTAATACATTAGGCAGTGTTTTTTCACAGAATATCTCCGAATATCCCTACTGGTTATATGATAGTATGAAATATGGAATTGACTACGTTTTCTTCTTCTTTACGTTAGTTGAAGAGAAGATTGCAGTAGCAAGATGACGAAAATTTGTAATAAAGAATCGCGATTGCAACAAACCCTTTCAAAATCTAACCTCGCCTATGGCTTTGGAAAAAGGCCAATCGAAGTAATTCCTATTTAACTTAAAAAAAAAAACCTTTATTTTTTCACTTTGTGTATTAATAAATTAAAATATTTCTGGTGTACTATGTCGTTGACCAGCACTCGCCAAAAGCTAAAAATATTTTTTTGAAATATCGGAACACGTGTTTCGTTTTCCGATATCTTCATTTTTACAAAAATTATTATGGAGTTTTCACACTTTTGGGAAACTATATACAGACGTACTTAATTCAAACAGTAAATGAGAAAAATTCATCTTATATATATTTTATAAAATATAAAATATAATTTATAAAATATAATTTTTCTATATATGTCTCTATATACTTTTATATGCGTTTTATACACTATGAGAAATTGCATACACTCTTTTTTCTAGATGTAATAAAATACAAAATATAAAAATATAAAACTATTTTATATAAAAAGTGTACTAAGAAATTTTGAAAGAATTAAAAAAATTTTTTAAAGTTTGTTATATTCTCAGCTAAATTAAATAAAATATTTTTTAATGTACAACATACATATTATAGAGAACGCCAATAATCGGTCAACGTTAGATATTATGAATATAATGACTATTATGAATACATGAATATATATTCTTAATTTAAATTTAATTATCTCAGATGTGCGAAACATTTGGATTTTCTATATACCATATAAAATAATCCTCCCCTAAATTCGATAAAGAACTTATTGTGAAAAATATTATCTCAGGATTTTTTAACGAGTTCAGAAGATTTCATATTAAAAATCTTCGATTGATTGTAATTTACAACTGAAAGAGAAGCGAGAATTATAATCTATTTAAATGTATTATGTGTAAAATATAAGAAATCTTAAGCTACAATTGCAACTCTCATTAAATAAAAAAGAAATATGAGCAACAATGTTATTCATTATTTTTACATTTAAAAATTTTTATATTAAATATATTTATTTTTTATGAATATTAATGAAACATTATCTAATATTTAAGACACAGGATAAGACAAACAAAACTTTTTTTTAGCATAGATTTGTACTTTATTTTTTCATTTTGTAAATTTTTATTGCATAATAATGTTACATAATAATGATATTTAAAATATATTTATAACAATTTTCTTTTTACATTAATACTATAAAAAACAATAATATTATAAAATAAATATCAATTTTCAATTATCAGTAAAAAAACTCGCATAAAAATATCTTTTTGATAGTTATTGATAGCAATTAAGGCACATGATTTGTTCGTCACAATTATATCTGAAATAAAACAATGCATATAACTACGCACATACGAAGTTTTTATAAAGGCATACATAGCTAATAACTTACACAGGCAGAGAGCAGTTTTGACAAAATAATTCTGAGCAATTGGCGCACACAGACTGGCAAGAAGAACACAATGCCTGATCACAGTAATAACACGCGCTTACTGTAGACCGATCTATCAACCGATAACACTCGCAGAAGTCTACCCGGATATCCTGGAAGAAAAACAAATAGTCACAAGTTATATAAGATGGTCCAAGTGTCAATATAATTTCGCAACCCACATTGACAACTTTGTCACTAGTTTTCAATTGCAATTTATCGGTCAACAGCATCTGTTTCATATTAGATATAGATTTGAATTTACAAGATGATGGACATTGAGGTGAAGGTAGATCTAGAGAATCCATTTGCCCTGATGTGTTTAATTTATGGGAGAGTGTCTTCGCACCTGTTTTAAGCAAATTCAGAGTCTTACCTGGAAATACATAAAGTCAAATGTAAAGACTCATCCACATTGAATTACATACTGTTTCAACTAAGTTCCTTCCTTTTTATAAAAGTAGAGGAAGTTATTATACTGATCAATATGATCAGCTTCAGGAATGAGTTTTAAGATTTAAAAGAAAGCATATGACATCTCACAATGCAAACTTAATACTTACTATAGACATCTCTCATCCGCTGATCACTCGATACACCATTATCCACTTGCTTTTCTCCTACATGCATTTTCATCTGTGGCAACAGATGACAGTCCCCTTCGAAGGGACAAGTACGTTTTGGCATTTTCCAAGACCAGCTTTAAACGAACTAAAATAACATAGTAACACGCTATAAACTGGCAATGACGAGGAACTATTGCATCAAGTGGAATCGTATTGCTACAAGGTCAATCACTTGTATCATTCTGTAAATATATTAAAAGTTATTATATAAAAACATAATACAAGCAATTTGACTAATACTTAATATTACTATAGTAAAACACATTGCACTCTCACAAGAAAAATAACACAAGTTGAAAGTTTGAATTTACTATTAGTTCTTAATTCTAATATCTATTATTGTAATAATGGCCACTTTACACAAAAATATTAAACAATTCAATTCTTTATGTTGCATCTGTAAATTTGAATTGTTCTTATTAAAATATACTTAGTAATGTTCTTTTTTATTTGATTTGAGTTCCTTAAAATTATATATGTATATTTTATGTATGTTTTTAATAAAAATAAATGAGTTTTACAGACACAGTGTTAGTAATTATTATAGATTTTGGCATCATTTTCGCAATGTTAAATATATTTAAAATTTTAAATACATTTAAATACATTAAGATTACATTTAGTAAATAATTGATAAATCTCGTTTCACACGGGAAATTACAAACCACATTGTTGAATAACTCTCACTTAACCTAAAAATATTAGTGAGCAAAAAGTTATGTATGTCGCCCTATTGACTCAAACTCGATTTGTCAACCAATCGCTGGTAGGGAAAAGATTTTGGATTCAAAAAAATCAAGTATACATATGTATTTCTATAAAACGTATAGTCAGCGATGTGCACCGTTGAGGCACATAACCTCAATTTTATTTTGGATTACTTCCACATGTAAAGAGCTTCCAGCGAAATTCACGTTTCGTGAATCGATCTGGTGAGAATTCGTAAGATTGATAGATATTAGATATTTACTTGATAGTCGTAATTTAGCACGATGATCCGAGTTTTCAGTAGATTACCAAGAAACGCGCGTTTCAGCGGATTCTCCAAATTTTTTACGTGGCGGGAAACGTGCCTATTCGATTTCATTCTCAGAACGATGTCGAGCAAGACAGCCGTCAAGATCGGTACGCACGACGGAACTTTTCATTGCGATGAAGTCCTCGCCTGCGCGCTCCTGAAACTATTGCCACAATACAAGAATGCTTCTATAGTGAGGTAATCATAACAAAGCTAAATCTTACTGTTCTATCAATGTAGGTCAACTTTAACTTACTTTTTGTCTGTATTAGTTAAATATAAACATTAATAGCATAAATATTAATACAATATTGTCCAATATAACTCAATATATTGTCTCAACATGTAATCAATATATAATCAATAAATTTTTATATTTGTTAAATAATTAAATCATGTTGATAAAATTGGAAAAGAACATCAGTTAAATGACATGAATTATAATATTGAAATGAAATGAATAGAAAATATTGGGTTGCAGAATCCATGGATATCCCATTACATTTTTAGATCTCGAAATCAGAGTGTCTTGGATACTTGTGATATCGTGGTGGATGTTGGTGGAGAGTATGATCCATCCAGGCATCGATATGACCATCACATGAGGTAAACTTAGCATACTTTTTAATTTACTTTTACTTTAGATCGGTGAGTCTATTGGACTTACTTAACTATACTATATCTCTGTCAAATTATTTAATTTTTTATCTTACATCTGTAAAATATTAATTATATAGAAAATTGAATCTTGATTAAATGAGTTTTTACATATAATGTAACTTATAATGTAATAAATAAAATATGTTATAAATAAAAGGCTTAATAATGGATATTTTTTTAGATATAGTGTATCAAAGGTTTTTTATGAGCATAAATTCTAATTTAATTTGATTTATTGCAACAATAAAAAAGCACAAGCAAGACTTTTGCTGTAGATAATGAATCATTAATGTATAAATAATACAATATAATGTAATAATAATATAATAAAATACAGTAATACAATACAATAATACAATATAATAATATAATACAATATATAATATTTATTTTATATCTTTGCTATTTATATCTATACTATAATATTCATAACTCAAAAACTATCTATCCATTATTAAACTCTATATTTATGACTAACTCTATATCTTTTATTTATTACATTATAAGCTACATTTACTTATATTTATAAAAATTAACTCATTCACTAAGACTCAATTTTCTATCTGCCATATAATTAGAAGTTCTTTAGAGTCAGTTTTATTATAATTTTTGGTATTCATTTTTTTATATGAGTTATTTTGATTCCTTGAAATTAATATCTTTTAATTAATAAATTTAAAAAAATGGATCTTACAGATTCAGTAATTTGTTACAGATTTTGACATCAACATCATTAATGATACCTCTGATGAAAATTTTTCTTAAAATTCTTTAAATAGTGTAATCTCAGATTTTTTTATATGAATTGAAATATTTTTCAGTACTAGTAAGAAAGTCTATACCTTTTTTACTATAAAATTCTTCATATATGAATTTTAAAATATTTTAAGCTATTTTGAAGTATTCTTAAGATTTTTCATTCTATAATTTCTGAAGAAAACACTGTATAAAATCTGAAAAAGTTTAAAGTATTTTTTCAGAAAACTTTATAAATTTAAAACATATTTTTGAAAATATTATATGATATTATGAAAATTTTTTTCACCAGAGGTGCCATTAAATAAAATCTCTATTTTTTTGTCGTTATCATTGTGTTATTTATTATTTTATCGTATCAGAGAATTTCAAGAATCGATGAGTACCGTTATGAAAAAAGCAGGATACGATTGGACAATAAAACTAAGCAGTGCCGGACTGATCTACTGCCATTTCGGTCATGAGATATTAAGGAATATACTTTCGAATATAACAGAAGATAAAATCATCGATGAGATTTTCAAGAAGATCTACGACACCCTAATCAAGGAAATTGATGGTATAGATAATGGCATACCCATGTATGATGCTGAGCCATTGTAAGCAGACACTTATAATGATACATTGCACAATAGTCTTCTTCAAAATTATTGCACTTGCGTTTGTTTCAGATATCGAATAGTTACCGACTTAAGCGCGCGCGTAAGCAGACTGAATCCTCAATGGAACAGTCAGGATGTGGATATCGAGAAACAATTTGAGAAAGCTATGGCTTTGGTTCTGGAGGAATTTTTAGAATTTGTACAATACTCGAAAAAGGTATGGTTACCGGCAAGAGATCTCGTGCGACGCGCTGTGGAGAATCGATTTGAAGTAAGGACAACTCTACCTCTATCTTTTTGCTTTAGACATTTAGATTGTGGTTTAAATTTAAAATATTTCCGTAAGATCGATCCGAGCGGAGAGATAATAGCATTGTCACAAGCAGTACCGTGGAAGGAACATTTATTTCAACTGGAGAAGGATATGAACGTATCGCCGTCAATAAAGTACACCATTTTTGAGGCTGATAACGCTTATCGGGTTCAATGTATGCCGGTAGCGCTAGGAAGTTTCGTGTGCAGGATGTTTTTGCCAGCAGCGTGGGGCGGTTTGCGCGCTGATGCCCTTGTGGAAGCATGTGGAATTGAAGGCGCCATATTCGTGCACTCTGTTCGGTTCATCGGTGGCCATAAAACTAAGGACGGCGCGGTGGCCATGGCGCGGAAAGCACTCGAAATCGGAAAGGCCGAGTAATAATATACAGAATGACGGTGTGTCTGTTTTTTTTTAGAATTTTTATGTGATTATTGAATATTTTTTAGAAAACAATTTAAATTAATTGTCCTTCAGCTGGTAATGTGAGGCTTTAGAGAAACAGTCAATTTTTATTATGAATTTTGGTAAATAAATTTCAATCTATATAGTTTTTTGTTGAGGAAACTAGTGCAGCACTGAGTGTAATTGTATTGTTCCATTGTGAAAATCAGTTTACATATTTTTAATGTAATCTTTCATAGATAAAACTGATGCAAAAAAAGCATTATACTGAATTCAGTTTTCTTCCTTTCTAAAGATAATGAAAATCAGTTCAAGTTGAAATTCAGATTGTGTTCATGCTTTAAGATATACAACCCCCTCCCCCTTCCTATCATTCTAATTAACTTCAATAATATTGTTTTTAATTTTGGCTTCTAACAATAAGTACATAAATGTCATCAAAATTTTGATGTTTAAAAAATCTTAGTTTTAAAACTAAATAAATAAATCAGAATATCATTATAAAATAAACAATTTAGATCTGTGTAATTATATATAACTCCGCTCATAGGGCTGCATAGAAAAAAATAAAAGTACTTTTATATACAATTCGAGTGGTAGCTATCAATTGAGTATATGTTAATATCAAAATCTAGCGCTGGTGTTGCACAGTGGAAAATGCTTAAAAAATAATTAAAATACAACTTGATTTCTGTGTGATAGTAAAAATTCGTTAAAGCTTTTACAAGTATACAAAAATTTTTTTAAATTTTTACAGTTTGAAATTGTGCCCCTTGCGGTATCAAATACAAAACGATGCCTCACTGATGTAAATCTGGGTATTTTGAATCCGTCCATTTTTTACCTACTTTTAAAATGATTTTAAAATCTTTAAAAATTGGATCATATCAATTATACACGAGCCAATTGCGCACAAGCCAATCACAGAGCTAGAAAAGAAAATTCCCTACGCAGAAGTCGCTGTGATTAACAGTGGACAATTACAACAGTGTGCAAGTGTACCGCTCTCTAAAAATTTACGAATACAACTTTCTAAAACAAATTTTATATTATATTTATATAACAATATTTAAGGGGTAACATCTAGGTGAATCCATCTGAAAACAGAATAATTTTGTAAATTTTTTATAGTCAAATAACAAGATGAGTGGAAATTCGAATTGAAGGCCTTAATGTATCTACATATATCTAAGGATATAAAACAATTTTTGTTTAATTTTTTGTGTCAAAATGGCGGTACTGGAGCTCTACAATATAAGAGACTTTTTCTCATAAGCCTCCAGGAGTTTGCAGCAGAAGTGCTGTACACTTTTATGGTACTAAGGACAAAAAGCAAAATTTTTTTATAATCTACATTAAATTTATTAGAAAAGTAACCCATCTATATGTTAAAATATTGATTTTTGTAGAAATGATGAACGTGTGTGTGTGTGTGTGTGTGTGTGTGTGTGTGTGTGCGTGCGTGCGTGCGTGCGTGCGTGCGTGCGTGCTTGCGTGCGTGCGTGCGTGCGCGTGTGTGTGTGTGTTGTGACTATAAAGTTTCATTTTATTGAAAAAATTCAATAAAAAAGTATTTATAATAAAAAAAAATTTTTAACCGATTGTGTTGAAATCATGTGTGGTTCTCTAGAGAATTTAATTTAGCAACTGCTGTAAAAAGCTTCAAGTGGAGCGGATAAAGTTTGTTAAAGTTGCTGCAAGCCAATTAAAAAAACATGGTTTCAAGAAAACGTGTTTCAAGTTTTGAGTAACATTATTTCATATTTAACTATAGAAATTTTTAATTTATCTTTAGTCTGCACGATGTTTGCACGATGTTTTTATAACTGTCCTTCCGCATTGAAATTTGTTTTCCTCTTTTTCTGAAGGATGTGGAAGCTCTACATCGTCCTTAGCGATATCTGTAAGCGAATGCAAACTTAACGCGGCGCGCGTCAGCCTCGACGCAAAAATTATAGCAATTGTGGCCTATAGTCAGTTGTAACACTTGCGTAATTTCCATTATACTTGACCATCATTGAAAATGCAAGTTGCGATATTTGCGATATTTGCAGCGATGTTGATTATTTTTTTGTCACTTGAAGACGTTTTCAGAGCGAGCGACCATACAGTCGAATTGACGAAAATTCTCGCTTTCTCCACGTCCTATCAGACACACAGTAATTCCATTATGTCTTTTTACTATCTTTCAAGTTTCTTCTTCTTTTCAGCTGCTTTCTTAATACATTTTGAACTAACATTGTTCTTCGATGCGTTTAGATAGCGTCACGCTGCGCTTTAAGAAAAATCGTCGTAAAACTATTTAAAAAAATTTTTTTACGTATAAAACCATTACTCCTTATTTTTAAGATTCTAAAGCATTTCAGACAAAAAGTTTTTTCG
Source organism: Atta cephalotes (assembly GCF_000143395.1). NCBI lineage: Eukaryota > Metazoa > Arthropoda > Insecta > Hymenoptera > Formicidae > Atta > Atta cephalotes. Next base: position 1,651,306 of record NW_012130088.1, read on the forward strand.
CTTTTTTGAAAATTTTCATCTAGATGTTACCTCTTAAATAATTATGACACAAATTTAGACCGATGAGAATAAATTTAAATAACAGAAGGCCTATATGTATTTAGTCTTTAGTCAAAATGGATGTCTTAGTGCTTAAATATTTCTGTATGAATTTGTGTACACATCTGATTTTGCAAACCATGTAAATCTTTTTAAAGAACGTTTAAACTTTATTTGATAAATAATAAAATACAATATACAATTTAATTCATAGAACTTGCGAGAAATTTGCACGAACAGGAATCGGTTGAACAGGAAATACCTAGGATAGAACCGTAAAGAATGAAAAAGATCCAAATTTAAAGATCCAGATTTCTAATGGAAGGTGCAAAATTATATATCGCGATGAAAAGTTTAACTCGTTTGTGTACATTTTGTTGTATTTAAAGACTCATTATTTCTATTTATTTCTGTTATTTAACACTCATTAAATCACAATATAAGAAAATTAGATTATCTTTTGAATTGAATATATCAAATACTTCCGAATTTAATTTATTTAATGAAAACGAATCCAAACCGCATACATTTTTAAAAATGGCTTGTTTATTGATAAAATTTTCTCATATCAGATCCATATAAAACATGGCTAATCATGGCACAAATGTCTCCGCATGTACTTTCGCAATTGGGTAGAGATAGCTTGATTTTATCAATACGCAATTTCCAATAGTTACTTTACAATTTATTAAACAGCGTTTCGGGCTGCTGCAGCGTGTGCGGCCAAATGTGCTGCCTTAGCCTGGGCCACTTCAGGAGTGTCGATTACCCTGCCATCAGATCCAAGTGGAGCGTAAGGATAGAATGCAGGCGAGGTGGCGTATGCTAGTGCACCGTATGGAACCAGTCCGATTGTCTTGGCAGCCTCCTGTATGAATAAATATTTAATTAAATCGTCGATAGCAGATTGCGACGCAGAGGAATCACAAAAGATGAATTAACGTTATCAAAAAGTCTCTGAAATAAAATGATATAGAACAAAATGATCGGATCGCGGCTACACCTGAATATTACGTAACATTTCTATATCGTAGATCAACGTTGTCTCAGCGGCTCTCGATTAATAATAACGATTAATAATAACGATATTATGTTGAATATCGGATTGCTATTGTCGTTTGCGCAACCATCTCTAAACCAAGAGTGTCATACTTGGGCGTGAGCGGCGAGATGGGCAGCCTTGGCCTGGGCGACCTCAGGTGTGTCTATCACTCGGCCATCCGCGCCGATGGGAGCGCCGTATGCAATTGCAGGTGCATAAAGGGCGGGCCATCCATAACCGGACCATCCATAACCGGGCCATCCATAACCGATCGTGTTTCTCGCGGCCTCATAAGCCTGAGTGGCGAGATGCGCCGCTTTCGCTTGCGCTACCTCCGGCGTGTCCAAGACTGGTGTTGCCGTCGCGATGGCGGAGAATGCGAATAGAACAATCTACAAAATAAATACACGAGTAAATTCTATCTATTATTATCCTAAATATTTGTGAAGTATCTAGTCCCAAAATTGAAGTAACTTAAAAAATTAATAACGAAACCAATGTATTGGCTCCAATTAAAACTAATAAATAGATATTGTATCATTAGTATTTAACAATAATTATGTTGATCATGGAATAGACTATTGTATACAATTTTCGCCCGTAAGATTAACTTTCAGATCCGCCATTGACCGATGGTACTCACGAGAGACTTCATGTTTTATCAACGTGATGAAGCGCTGCTGGGTGATTACCAGTACTCGCCCTAAAGTATGGACTGCTATGTCGTACTGTGTTGAAGCTCGTATCCCCTTTTATATATGTGAATTCTGGTAGGGAGTCGTCAACCCGTAGGAGGGGACCACACCCTGTGTCATGCCTCAAAGATCTGACATTGACATTACGTTAATGAGTCTCTGCCATCGTCTGAATCTGCCTGGGAAGGGATATACCTCTCCTCAGATGTGGATGCATCACCGAGGTCAGTCTCGTACAATCTTCCGACTTCGTTGGTCGGCTCTTTCACACTCCTCATCATCATCGTTAAGAGAGACCGCCAAGGGCCCGGCTGATCCAACAGGAAGTTCGACGCGGTTGGCCGCACGAAGGGTCGATTATTTTTTGCTTGATGAATTGCGTGGAAAGTGACTTCGGCCATGAAGCCTTGTTTATCGCGAATATGATGGATAATGAGCATTCCTTTTATGGACGTATAACTGCAAGGTGCAAAACTATCATCTTCCTGTACGCGCATGTGAATTTATAATGTATTAAGTGAAGCTTAACTGAGCGATGTAATTTAAAGTTAAGACAAATACATCATTTTTTTTCTATGCTGAATCTTGCATATAATTTAATTTAATTATTTAATTAGCAACAATAATACATATTTTTTGTGTTAAAGGAACACATAAGTCCTTGAAAGTCTTTTTGTTATTAGTTTTATTTTCTTTAAGAATTGTAACGTTTGAACTTACAATTAGTATAAATATAGTACGATGATAGTACTACATAAATAAAATAAACTGTAAAACAAAATTATTCCAAATCATCACACTATTTGAAAACTAGGAAAATATCCTAAGCTTATCAAGAGCTTGTCTGCCATGTCTAGTTGCAGATTAATGATAAGCTTCATTCTATTTTTATCATTAATTATTTATGAAAAGAAGACAGAATGAAGTTTATAATGCCTGAGTATTCAAACTGGATGCAGCCTTAATCTGGATCAATTAATTTTATTATGTATTCGCAATCTCTTCATTGCATTTATTTAAAAGTATAATAAAAGGTAAGGTGTAAAAGTATGATATTGAACACTTATATCGCATTTGTCAGTGCCTTATTAACACATCCCTATATTATCCGCGAGAAAAATCTTCAATAAAAAAAAACAAAATTAACAAGGTTATGCATCGCCAGCGGAGGATCTCCGTTCACTGCATTAAGACAACTATACTTCCCGATACTGTCAGGTGCGGCCGATCAACGGCCGTCCTTGCCGATATCAAAGCTGCCGAAAAGTGGAAGGGACAAGGCGCAATTAAAATGTATGAGGTGCGATGTAGAAAAAGAGCATGAAATGAAGGTCGGCCGCGTGTCCTCGAAATCGAGAACTTTTCCTGGATGAGATCGAGACGGATCGCTTTTTGACGAGCGACGTCCGATATGTATCGGCAGGTGCAAATATGTCTTTTTGCTCGATCGAAAATTCCATTTCCTCAAGGTCTCATTTCCTGACGAAATTCTCTTTGTGCAGATCGCTTCGACGTTTAAGAATCCATAATATCTCATGGGAGAAAATTTTCAAGGAATCAAGAATTTTGCTATTTTGCTAAAAAACGGAAGCTTCTTCCGATAGAAATTAAAACGCATTAATTTTCTAGGATCTTTTAGAGAGAAAATATCTTCTAGAAATCGTTGAGAATTTTATTCAAGGAAATTTGTAGTTGCGGAAGGACGATTTGAAACTTGCAGAAACTACTTTTTAATATTTATTTAAGCGATTTATATCTGTTACATTTATTAAAATGAAATGTAGTAAATTCATAACATGCGTTTTTGTAAGCGTTAATTCATTATACGTGCTACGCCAACGTAATATCGTTGAGCAACACGACCGAGTTGTAAGATACATTTGCACATAATAGCAAATTGTTAACCTTATTACTTTGTACGTATATACGTAAATATGGTGAATTAACATAATTGATTAATTAGTAAAATCGCCCTAAATAGTTTAATAAATGAAAGATTGTATTAAAAGTAGCAACTTATAAAAAATGCATTGAAAAAAAAAGTTTTTATCACAATTTATAGTTAACAACACAATTTATAGTTAATTTATAGTTAACAACAATTTATAGTCATTTTCAATGTCAAGTACATTTACAGTTATTTTAATCATGAAAATTATAGCTGTTTCAACTGGAAAATTATAATCATCATAACTGATATACACAGTTTTATACATGATAAAACTACGCAAAAATAATTAAGAATTACAAAATAGAGTTAAAAGAGAATAGAGATGTAAAAATCATGAAAACGATTAATTATTTTTTTACATTTTCTACATTTTTTTTGTTATTATTACCATGTAATAGTAAGCGATTAAAAAATGAAATAAAAAAACAGTCATTTATAATTGCAATTTCATTTGCTATATAAAAATGATTTATTTTATTTATCCATCTTATCTTGTTTTATCATGATTTATACAATTATTGTTTCATATTTATAACTGTAAAAATATGAGGTTATTATCACTCATTATAGTAGTACAGCAAAATGTACGTAAAAATCGTGCAAACGCATTTTATTATATTTAGTATATGAATGAGTTGTAAGTGTATTGTGTTCTAGATTCTATATCTGATGGAAAGTGCTGCTACAACCGGAGAAAAATGAGGTGTGGCGATGTTACATTTTCACTTGCATTTTTATTGACACTTACAATGTTTTGAACTTAAATTAAAAATTTTTGTAATGACTAAATCTTTATTACGATAATTTTTTGTAAAAGCAACCTTTTGAAGCAGTATAAATTTTTCTCATAATTTTTAAACGAATTCAAACACTTTTCAGAATATTCGAAAAATTTATATCTTCTCTCAGAATTGTTCATACAAGTGAATTCTAAAATATTCTAAAATTTCTCATCTTATTCTCATCCAATTTTTAAAAAATATTAAAAAATTTTTTTAGATTTTATAACATTTCATCAGAAATTTTATAATATTATATTTATAAAAAATCTTAGAAATCTTACGATATTTCATAATTAATATAATATATGAAAAATTCTGAGAAAAGATGTAGATTTTCTGAGAAGTGTTCCAGAAGTGTTCGTATAAAAAAAGTAAGAAAGTTGTAAAATTATATAGAAATTTTGAAAAATTATAGAAATTCTGAAAAATTATATGAAAAATTCTGAGAAAAATTTTCATCAGGACAGTTTTCAAGAAAACACGTTTCCCCTTTTTTGAATAATTTAAAAAATGTAATATTTTGTACTTTGGTACATCTCATATGTAGAGTGACATGATTTCGTAACGAGTAACGCATGACCGCCGTTCGGAACGTTGCGTTGTTAATTATTCTTTAAACGCGTGCGAATAAAAATTTCACTTGTTTTCACCATTTCAAAATTGGATGAAAAATTTTCCTGGTATTCGTGTGGGCGCTTTATAACGCATAGATATGCACGATGTGACTGTCGCGAGAAACAAAAGCCCTTTTCCTTGGAATTCAAGATAATCTTGGCACGCCTGGCGACCCTATTGTTTATTAGCATAAGCACAGTATGACCATAATCGAGCCGGGCATGGCCTTAAATGCCTATTAAACGATGTCTGCAATTAGCCGGCTAACTTGTTGTTTTCCTTCGAACTCAGACATGTGTGGGTCGACTCATCGATCCCGTAGCGCGATTTCTATAAGTACCGATTAGGTGAATCGAGTGGTTATTACGATAAATCTCGATTCTTTGTGTTAAGATAATTACACGCGTAATTATATAAGATACTTTGAGATTTGCGTGGAAAATTGCTATGGAAAATTGCTTCATTATGAGGAAATCGACTTTCAAAATTGACGAAAGAGAAGTGAAAATAAGAGAAAGCCAGCTATATTCCATCAAATTAAATGTAAATACATGTAACGTGAATGCAAATAGACATTGAAAGGAAACACGCAAAAGAGGAACAAAAAAGATAACTATCAAAGATTTAATGAAATGGAGATTAAGGTTTTTTATTAATCATAAGATATTTATATTCGAAATTAGCGTTTCTTTATGGACCGAGAGGGATTTGTCGATATTGCAAATGATGTCAACGTGAAGCAAATAATGTCGATATAAAATATGAAACCAATAGCTCAAGGGTCGGAGTCGTCATGTGAAATGTTGCGAGCCTTGAATTGAATTCGACTGTGACTATATGAAATGGGAGCTCGGGATGTGGTTAAGTGACTGGATCAATCATTCTTCGGATTCATTCGCAAATGTAAAAAGACAACGAGATATGCCGCCAGCCAGCTTGCGAGGCCGCAGGCGGATGTTGACAGGTATGCCTGTTGCATACATCGTTTTTCGACAACGATATGATGTAGCTTATAATGTGCTGTACCAAGATATATCTCTTTACATCTCGTCTTTTCTTCTTGCATTATAAATTATAACCGTGCCGATATTTCATAGTTTAAAAAGCACATAGTTTAAAAGCTACAGCCTGTTCAATATTTTATTTAAGTTATAACTCAGATAGCCATGCGAAATTTAGCATATGGAACAAATTGATGCACTGCATGTATTGTTTTCAATTTGTCGATAATTTGTTGTCATTGAAATCTAATGTGAACTAAGTTAGCATCAGGAGAGCAAATAGATTTCATGAATTTACGAAATTGTAAGAATATACATTGAGAGATAATAAACTCGTCACGTTGACAGCAAACTGACGGCATACCATTCACGCATGACAACTTGCCAGCAGTTTGCTGAATTCTAAGGAAGACTTTACGTGACATCAGAACAACAGACAATTTGTAGAAACATCTTGGCTTTAATTTGGTGAAATTGAATGCGGAATAAGTGACAGCAAAATGGCAACATAGTTGATTATCTGAGAACAATTATTATCTTACATAATATTATAATTAAACATAAGCTTCTGTAATCAAGATATAGAAATAAGATTATATTATCAAGATTGCTTATTATAACATAAGATACATATAACATAAGATATAAACACACAGACACATACACTGGAATATATATCTTTTAAATAACGTTCTTCCTTCTAATGTTAAATCATAATACAAGATCACTTAAAAAGTTACATTCTGTTCGATTTCTATTATGTTAGCAAACATAATCTTACATCATAAACATGATCTTCCAAGTAAAGACAGTATTATTACATGCGATAATGTTATGATATTAATATTCGATTATTATAGCATGTTGTACTAAAATAAATTTAAATTTTCCTTTAAATTTTCCTTTTAATGTTTATAAATTATAACATAAGATCGATCATTGAAATATTATCTGTTCGATATTTCATCTAAGTTAAAAATCACAATCTTACATCGTAATAAAATATATGATTTTTCGTAGTCAAAATAGTTGCAATGTTACATGCAATAATATATATTATGATATTAAGATTAGATTATTATAATATAAGGTACCGAAATAGGTATATCTCTTTAAATCGCACTCTTTTTTCTATGTATTTATAAATTCATAAACTGTAATACAGAATCATTCACTTAAAACATTACATTCTGTTCGACATTCTATCTATGTCGCAATCATGATCTTATATTATAATTAAACTTCTGTAGTCAAGATAATAATACAATTACATGCATGTTATGAATTGCAATCGATTATTATGATATTAAGATTTGATTATTATAGCGTGCTACTAAAATATATCTCTTTAACTTGTACCCTTTTTTTAACGTTTATAAATAACACAGGACATATTATATTGCATCATTTTAAAAGTTACATTCTGTTCAATATTCTATATATCTACGTTAACAATCATAATCTTATATCATAATTAAACATGATTTTCCATAATCAAGATAATATAACAAGATTACATAATGATAATGTTATTATAAATTAAAATTCAGTTGTTGTATGTGGAATAACTGTACAAATACATTTTAAGTATTGAATATTGAATTTTCTTATAGATACAATATATCCCGTAAATTTTTCTCATTTTGCAAAGGAATCTACGCAAAATCTATGCTGTCCATTAAAGAAATAATTCAGTAAAACAGCAATATTGGGAGCATACTGTTGTAATAAAATAGGAAATCAGGAAATAACAACGGAATGCTTTATATTTCTTACAAGCTAAAATGCATCTTAGATAACGATCCAATGCGTGCATCTTATGGTTCAGCCTGAAAGCCGATGATGCAAGGTGCATATCATTTACAGCGTATCACGAAACTTGAAAACACATTGTATAACTAACTACCATCCACATGAAATTAACGCTTTTTCCAATTGTGCAACGTCAATTTCATAATTTTGTCGCGCCGATTTTAAACGCGTCGTCATCATTTAATCGCGAAAAGTGTCAACTCGACGGTCACGTTGCCGCATACGTTTTTTTTAATCAAAATTAGTAATCATTAATCTCTCTGTCATCGTGAGACTGACTTGACGAGCCGCCATCATAATAGCCGTCATGATTGTAAACCGGTGGCTTGTAAATTTGTGAATGATCATACGCGACAGGTGTCGAGGAAGCTATGTAATTGTAAGCCGCTAGATGCGCGGCTTTTGCTCGGGCCACTTCCGGTGTGTCTGTTACGCGACCCTGAAAATAAAAGGGACAATGAGAAATGGAGAGCGATGATGTTCTTGCGTCTAGCTTTTCTCCCTGACGTTGTCAAACTATTTTCGAATCAATTATTGTAATTTCTACTATATACAGAATGTAAAGTCCATTTTTAGAAGTTTACAAAATTTCAAGCATGTAAACTACTATTAATAATAATATCTTTATTGCTGTATAACAAGTCGCATACTCTCTAAATTCTTTGGAGTGGAATCTCATCTGAAGAGTGAAAATTGAAAAAAAATGATTTAATTTTCAATTTTTAAGAGTGAGAGAGATTTTACTCTCTAAAAGTTTTAGAGAATAGAATAATCAATATCATATTTTATTATTGTTATTAGATTATAGTTCAATCTTCAAGAATTCGAGGAAAATGATGATTTAAATTGAACACATTTTCAGGAATTATTTCTGCATTATTATCAAATCACAAAGTATTATTGCATCGAACTCCCCAATTGTTCCACTGACAATGAATAGGATAAAAATCTTACATCATGATCTAACGGGGCAGGCGGCCCGTGATATCCGTATCCGCTGTGGTATATTTGATGGTCAACTGATACGGGGTTTGCATATCCGTGATAGTTCTGATTTTCCGCGTAGGAAGCCACGCTATGCGGAATCTTCGCGACAGCTTCCGCTACGGCAGCTAAATGCGCCGCTTTGGCATGTGCTACTTCCGGCGTGTCCATGACCCTGCCATCATGGCCTATGGGCGCCGGTGGTCCGTGATACTGGTAATGCGTTGGCATAGCCAAAGTTATGACAACGTTGATGATTAAGAAAATCTATGAACACATATAGAAAAAATGTTTGGTTGAATTAACTAGAATTCTGATGAAAAATAAATGATCCAGAATTTTAATTATAAATCTACAAGATTTTCAGTTAAATCTATTAAAATTATAGTTGAAATAACAATATTTAGTAAATTTAATCAGAATCTAATAGACTTAACCAAACTTCTGGCTCATTCATTTTCTACCAGAATTTCAGTTAATTCAACCAAACATTTTTTTCCAAAAATGAATAAAATAGCACTCCTCGACGTTAACATTTTAGGAAAATTAATCTCTAAATAATAATCGGAAGGAAATATTTTATCGTTTTGCGATTCTCATTGTACATTTTATCGCAATTCCGATAACTTATCTAATCATTAATGAGGGTAAATAAGGATGTAAAGTTTTCAATAATCCTTAAAGAAATTTAATACTGTAAGTATTAAATTAGTTAATTACTTATTTTGAGTATTAAAAATATTAGCAAAAGTGCTTTACTTAAAATAAATAATTAAACATTAATCAATTTAATATTTATAAGGCTATGGCACACAAAAAATTTAAACAGTAAGACGCAAGTAATTAGTAACCAATATTTTGGATTTATATTATTGTTTCACGTTTCTATTGTGATTGGTCGGTTCACTTACTGCTTACATCTTACTATTTTATGTTTTTCATGTGTCATAACTGTAACAATATTAAATTTCTCAAGGGAATTTTTTGATTAATTATTAAAATTAGTAATCCAATAATCCAATAAAGTTACTTACCAAAGACTTCATTGTTACGTCTATTCAATCCTGAATGGAAGTGTCACCGTTTTATAACCATCGAGAACTAAGAATGCTCGGTTTATATACAATCGGTGATTTTATCTTACCTAACAGTATCACCCCACCAATGATGAATATTGTTCGGCTAATATTCATACAACTGATTGGTCGATTTTTACTAAAGTGACAAAATACATTTCTCTATTTTTGCGGTGTGAGACTGTATTACTAGAAAAAACGATGTTTTTCTCATCAACACATCAAATTCTTATTTTAATAAAATATTATTTGTTTCATCAATACTGTTATTCAATTAACAAAATTTTTTGTTAATGTTGTTGTTAACTAATTTTGTTGTTAGCTAATGTTAATATAATTATTTAATTATTTCATATATTATTTTTTCCGTGCAAAGATGTAATTGATTTAATCATCATCCAAATCTCGTTCGTCTAATTGTTGATTGAATTATCTAATTGTTAATCATTTATTAGATCTCACAATAAAAGATCAGATATTCAATTATGTTTGATGCAATTATTAACTAGCACTTTTTTTTTATATTATGTCTCGAAGTAAATTGTGATGGCTCATTAAGTAATTAGACGCGCTTTTACGTGACGGAATTTCGAGTAGCTTTTAATTCAACATAATAAATCGTGGATTACGTTATGGTTATTAATGTGCGCGAACCTGTATTTTATAATTTATTATGGTCAAGAGAATGTCAATGTCCAGAATAATTTTAATTTCAAAGATATTAAAAAGTGTTTTTCTTCTCACGAACGAATAATTGACAGCGTTTAATCGTCACGTTAAACTCGATATAACAAACGGTTTCGAAAAACTTGCGATTAAACGCTTGTCTCAGCCTTGATTGCTCTTCTTGATTTATATTGGGTCTCCTCAAGAACAATGTCATCATGATATTAAGATAGTGTCACAATGATTCCAAAATGATTAAAACTTACTTTTTCAGTTATGATTTATTTTAACGTTATGATTCATTATATATAATGTTATCGTGACCTGCTGTTCTGCTTGGATCCAATCTTCAGTCTTTCTTCGCGAGCATTCGCTAATAAATCGGGAGATCGACGAGATACAGCGATCGATCAAACGTTCCCATCGCCTGCTGACACTTTTTGCCAAGCGAATTGTACAACATCGTTTGTAGAACGTTCGCGTTTTGGCGCAATCATAATTCTGTTCTTGCTGACATTCCAGCCTCCCTCTATTCCTCCCTTTTTCACTTTTTCTTATTCTTTCTCTCTCCCTCCCTTTTTCCTTCTCTCTCTCTATCTCTCTCTCTCTCTCTCTCTCTCTCTCTCTTTATTTCTAACTCTTTCTCGTTTTTTCTCTGTGATTTTTTGATCTCTCTCTTCTTGTTTTTTCACTAAAATAATCTACTTGATATGTCTTCATTTTGCTTTTAGGGATATTAAACAAAAAACCAGACTTTTTTTGCGTTTTTATCATATGAAAATCAGGGCGGGCCCCTGTTGTAAAATGTTTCGCGTTTACTCTATTTACAGACGTCTGTATTAGACGCTCGTATTGTTCGTCGGCTATATAAAGTCTACGTGGCCCGATTGTACAGACAGAGATTCGCCTGATCTTGGATAGTGCGCATAAACATGAAGACCCTTGTAAGTACAGTGATACCCTATCCTAAGATTCCTCATCTTTGTCTATTAACAAAAATGTTATTTTTTGAAAAAATAATACTAAATTAAAATTAAATTTATATTTCATTATTTTAAAAGTAATACTTTTTTATATTATTATTGTTAGAATAACAATTTTTTTTATACAATTAACAATTTAACTTTTATTATTTTTTATTTTATTATTTTATTACTATTTTTATTATATTATTATTTTTTAATAATAATTCTTCAATTATATAAAAATTATAATATTTTAAAGTTACTTAAAATAAATACTCAATTTAGATTAAAAAAATATTATACAAGGCTTTGCCATTAAATTTTTCACACAATGAACACATCAGTTTTATATCTGATAATGAATATAATTTTATCCCGATTGTGAATCATCTTGCAGTGCACACACATAGATTTATGAGCAATCAATTCCTTCTTCGTAATTCCTTATCTTGATCCAACTGTAAATGTCGTCTGTTCATCCTTTCAGATCGTTTTATCGTGCCTTTCGTTGTCGACGCTGGCTTTGCCGACGTACGCGCCTTATCAGCCGTACGTTAACGGAGTGCATGGCGGAGGATATTATCACGGACCAGCAGCCCCGTTGGCTCATGACGGTCGGGTGGTTGACACACCGGAAGTGGCTCACGCCAAAAAAGCACATTTAGCAGCGCATGCAGTGGAAGCTGCCAAAACAGCACATTATGGAGGAGGTTATGGAGGAGGATATTACGGGGGCGGAGATGGAGGTTACTATGACGGAGGTTTTGCAGGATACAAGGGCATAATTGCTCCGGCAGGCGGAAGTCATGGTTACTCCGGATATCATGGCAAATATCATGGTCCACCAGCACCGCTCGGTCACGATGGACAAGTAGTGGATACGCCGGAAGTGGCCCATGCCAAGGCCGCGCATCTCACCGCCCACGCTCACGAATTGTCCAAGGTTGCTCATCTATCGTATGCGAACACCTATCCGCACATCTCGTATTGAATCCTTTTATCGTGGAATATACGTTTTCCAAAAGGACCTAATTCCTTATCTGTATTAATAGCGTAAAAGCAATCCTTCAAAGGATTAAGTGACAACACGTCTTTTTACGTTTACGCTAGCGGATGTGCAGCTTGGATGAACGTAAATATTTTGTATTCGCACGACATAAATATGTAACGATACAATAATAAAAACGATACAATAATAAAAAAATATAACATGTGAATAAATAATTTTATATCAGACATCTTCTTCTTGTATTTTGCGTGCAAAAATATCGCGGACAAGTACGCGGTTCGTAACTTTAACACCGTTAGATATCAAAAGAGAATTAATAATCCTTCTACGAAGCAATAATACTTCTAAACGAGTTAAAAAATACATTGATTTTAACTTTTAAGTATATCAAAATGTAAATGAATCCATTTCTGTACTTAAATTATAGTTTTATAGTTTCAAAGTAAACAACATCCATATATTAATGCACACATGCACTTATTGTTAGTAAATAGTAAACAAAATTTTAGTAAAATTTTTTCCTTTTTGAGTTAAATTGTTTAATTCTATTGTTTTAATTAAATTTATGATATATTAAATAAGAGCAATATTATAGCGATCTATATAAAAATGATTAAAAATGACTTAAATTGATTAAAAATAACTCAATTTTTATTATAAATTTAAATATCAACATTTCTTATCCACTAAAAAAATCAAGATAATAAATTGTTTTAAAATACAGAAAGCAATGAAAAACTAAATATTTTTTCAGAATATGGAGTCATTATTATATAGCAAAATATTCCTAGCTTTTACAAAAAAAAGAGTATTAATCTAAAAAACAAAAGCAGTCAATAATGACCGCTTGGTATTTCTAATGTTAAATAGAAGAGTACAAATATTAATTATGCGATGTTTTTTTTCTTTACCTTCGTGCGTTTCTGCCTTTTGAATAATTTATACAACGAGTATAAATGTTTTATTTCACGCGGTTAGACAAACTTTTTCTCGCGGTTCTGCGGTGAAGTGCTGACGACATGCCGAGCTCAATTACGGTTCAGAAGCACGAATTCGGATGTCGATCGTGCGTATCGATCACTCACGATCGACTGTCACTTCGTCAAGCTCGACTAAACGCCTAAACATGTCGATATTGCGTTGGTGACAAATGCGCAATACCTTTCAGATCAGACGTACCAATAGGGTTCGATCGATGAACTGGGCAAGTGGCCAGTTGCGACACCACCGTCTCCGTTTTAGTTATTCAACAACTATTGTTATCGCCACCTCCTGACATACTATTGTGATTGATATGACACGTGCGGATAAATAAACCCATAAACTGCAGGGTGTAGTGGGTGTAACTCGTTGCGTGATTGTGGCCGGAAGATATAAGTCTAAGATAAAATTGTAAATCGGTCTGGCAAGGAATTATACTTTTTCCTTTTAATAAAATGCTAATGAAAATTTATCGGGAACTTTACCCATTGCATCGTCTATACAGCATTCGAACAAATAAAAACAATTAATTTTTCTTATGTGTGAATTTTTAAGTAAAAATTTTTTAGAAAAGAAATATCTATATATATTTCTAAAAAAATTTTTAATATTATTATCATTATTATTATGTTGTAACTAATTAATAATTACTTTTGATGCTTATTATTGTGTTATAATTAGCAAACTATTATATTAGTTACTTGATACTTCCAATATTTCAAAGAAAAAGAAAATGCGCAGAGCACAAACGACCTAATTTCGTGTAAGGCTGTTAATAAACCTCGCTTCGCGGTACCAGTGTCACTTTGGCGAAAGCCGGTGACTTTAATGACGGTAAACTGTATCCGCAGATGACGCGCATAGTTTAACACGGCATAGCCTAGGCGCATTTTTATTCTTGACACGACGAGGTCGGGACACGCGTGCTTACGGATGCCATTGTTAGCGTAAGTAAATGTTACGGGGCACGGCATTGCAGTTAAGGAGAACTTTTCCTGGGTGTGGTTGTTACCCCGCGAGTCGCGCTGGGTCAGGCGGGGCACGGGCAGCAGCAACACGCCCGATCAATGCTCGTACCCCTATAAATTGCACCAGACGCGTTGATGGCAACCGTAATGCGGATCTAAACGCACGTGCCGACAGCCGCAGTGTCTTACCGAGATCTAAGGGTGACGGAATATCTTTGGGATACGGATAGAGTAATCGCCGCAATGATCGGATACTTCGTAAGTACGCTTGAAAACTCGAGGAGAGGTGCTGTGAGATTCCGATGCCCGGAATTCCTCCTAACTGACTTTCTCGCATCTCGACAATTAATATTAAATTCTTACGAAATTAATATTACTTTACTTTCTAAATCTTTTATTATTCTCATCCTTATATAAGAATAAGAATTTTATTACTTCGGAGCTTACATGCCAGGAAGGGACTTGATTTACAATTTTTCTTAAATCTCACACATTTATAATTATAACACACTTATAATGTCTAACTAAAACCCGTTCTAAGTCTTATATATTTATATCGATAATTAATCAATCCTTTATCACTAATATCTCATGTAACTTGCTAATTTAATCAATGCCGTATTCTTCTTTTCTATTCTATTGCGAAAAAAGATAAAGTTCTTCCAATGGAAATTCTATTCAATTTTGTACGCTTGCTTCTTAATATATGTATATTTAAAATGAATGTTAATAAGAAACAATAGATTTGTTTTTATTGCTACACTGGATTGCACTAAAACTTTTCTTTTCGCTTTTGCTAAATTTCAAACATACATCTATTTCACTTTAAGTACAAAGAATGTACACTAGTTCAGCTATAAAAATAGACCTAATAATCATGAAAAGTTAACCAGAAGATAATATTTTATTACATCTTAATTCTTAGATTCTCTTCTCTGCCATGTCAAGCGCGATTCTGGCGGCTCCACAGTGGTACGGACCTCATGCTTCTCCGGCGCCGTTGGGTCCCGATGGTCGTGTGGTAGATACACCGGAAGTCGCGCAGTTGAAAGCTGCTCATTTAAGTGCTCTAGCGGAAGCTAATGCACGGGCACCAAAGGGACCGGGATCCATAGGAGCTTACCCTGGCACTTACCCTGGCGCTTATCCCCAGCCCAGCGGATACTCTTCCGGAAATTATCTTTCACATTACAGGTTCGTGTCAAACATGCGTTTTACTAAATTGGATCTCTCTGAAGCATCTTCGTAAATTTCTATTTCCAAATGCAACTATAAATTACATTGAGAAAAATGATTTTTATTTTGCCAACAAGACGTATGTATATGATAAAATGTATTTTTTTTTCTGAGATCAAACAGAATTATCGATTGGTTAATTTACTATTATTCACTGTTTTTAATATTCAAAATAAGTAATTTCTAGTATTAAATTGGATTTCTGTAAAAGTTGATAGATTTGACATACACTTACTATAAATTTCATTAATATTTTTCAATTGGATCTAAAGTTACTACTTACATTTACTAGATATTCTTTTTACTAAAAAGTTATGCTAACTAAATAAATTTAGTATTATCATTAAAAAATATTTAACAAGAAGGAATTAATTCTCATCTAATAATTTTTCCAAAAAAATTTTCGTTTATTTTCCAAGACGTACTGATTGAATCTAATATTTTCATTTAATTTATACAACTAAATGTTTTTCCTAAAAGTAAAATCAATTTAGAAAGAATTGTTTTTTTCAAGATTCTATTTTTTTAATACATGTAAATTATATGTATTAAAAAATGATATAATTATATGATATGGTATGATATTATATTATATCATATCACACAATTATATGATATAATTAAAACAAGAGTCAAATTTAATTCAAATTCTCTAAAATCATCTGAGTACATCTTGCAGCGGACCACCAGCCCCACTAGGCCCGGATGGTCGCGTAGTTGACACGCCCGAGGTTCAACAAGCCAAGGCCGTACATTTCTCTCTTTACAATGCGGAAGCGCGGCGCGTGCCGACCGGTCCAGCCGATCCAATTGCTGCTGGCGCCTACGATCCATCCTGGAACAATGGTGCCTACAATCCTGCTTGGGACGGCCCGGCCAGCAGTTACTATTAATTCGACTACACGAAAAAATGATCGGAGCGAAATGCATTTCCGCTCGTTCAATGGACGTCGACGATCCCATGAAATCGATCACACGATTAGTTGTGTTGAATCCACCAATGATCCTCGATATCCTTCCCACACGAAAAGAACGGTTTTACTGGCATATCTAAAAATTTAGATAGAAATTTGAAAATAATTTTGTTGGATCAAAATAATTATGTAAAATGCTCACATAATGAGCAATGTTGGAAAAATTTTAATTTCCAGCTAGCACTCATACAGCACAGATCATTTTAATAATGTTGCAGCAACGTCCAATAACATTGCAAATGTTGCAACACTTGTTGCAAGCTTCTGCTGTTTTGGCAATTTGAACATTTTTTATTATTTTAATAGTCGAACAAAATTATTTTGGGATTCCTATTTATAAGCTAAATTTTTAGATATTTCAGCAAAACTGTTCTTTCCGTGCAGCTACCTCAAGAATTGGAAGACTATCACTAAGATATTACTAACTACCTCTCCGATCACTCCGAAATAAATGGTTCTCTCTCGCCGATTCTTCGATAATCTTTTCGCCTGCGATGATTTTGCAGCGTCACACGTTTCATGCATCTCCTATTTATCGCGCACAAATATTCGTACTTCCGATGTATATGTTAGAAAAAATATATATTCTTATGGAACAGCAGTGACATAAAGAGATTATTTATATCGTAATAATTATTCTGTGCTTCTGCATATGGTCCAATCAACCTTTAATCCACTCGACTTGAATGTTTAAAAGATTTAATTTTTTAAATTTATAATCTAGAGATTCAAATAATCCCTTCCTAAGAATTTATATGCTAAGAGAAATGTTTGATATTTATATGATAATTGCATGATAAAGTACTTATGAATTCTATTTTTATATCTAATTATCATTCTATATACTATTAGCAATAATAATTATATTATAATTCTATTAAAAGAATAAATACTTAGTACCGAAAATTGAATTATAGTCATTGAATTGAATAGTATTAAATTGGTAATTGCAATCATTTTTTCTCTCAGTATATAAATTATTATGTATAAATACATAATAATCTGCGTTGCAAATGTGTTAATTCTGCTCTTCTTCTTTGAATGAAAATATTCTGTCTTACATTCATTCACGGCTGTTTGTGTACAGTATTTATTTCGATATTATCACATTCTACTATTAGTCATCTACTTTTGCGAGAGTGTACGCGACACCATAGATCGTTATCTGCTAAGCCTCATTGTTGCATACCTCGTTAAGCACGATTAATCGCGTCCTTGCTAATGGCTGTCTAGGATAACTCGCAGGATAACTGTCTTACGTTATCTCGTAGTTATAGAAACCGGTTTTCTCGTCGTTTTCTTCTCGCAATCGAATTTTCATTTCCTGCAATCAAGTGTTCAAAGATCTATTAGTTAATCAGAATCTTTAAGAGTCGAGATATTCGTTGTTTTCAATCACTCTGCACGATGTTTTCTCGCAATGATCCGTAACGATCCGTAACCTAACGTGATTCGAAATTTTCTTGCAAAACACGCCCGATTCGCGGACAACCGGTCATGGATCACTCGACAATCCCTTCAAGGTAGTCCTCTTTTTGGTGTCTATTGCTTCGAAAATTGGCAACGTATCATTGAAAAGACAAAAAAAAACTCAAGGTATAGATTCCTTTTAAGGGATTGAATAATTTCATTAACAAATATTTATCAGTTTCTTTAAACCGGTCGACTTAAATTATTTGTTGTATTTAATGTAAATGTGCTCCTTATGCTCCACTGTTCAAAAAAAGATCTTTCGGCGATAATGTGATATAAAATAAATTATAGTTTTTTTTTGAGATCAGCAGAATAGCACAAGAAAGAATTATTTAATTTTGTTATGTTTGTTAATAAATATTATTTTTTTGATTTCTTTAAAATAATGAGCTTAAATTAAATCCGCAGTATTCGGTAAATATTCCATTATTTCACCATTTTTTTAAATATATATGAGGATAATTTGAAAAGAATTCTCTGCCTGACACAGAAATGACGCCACGAATATCAAACTATTATAATTTTATATAAGATTGACAGAGCTGCTTTAAAAATTTTGAAATAGACGCGTTTATTAATTTCTTTGTTTCGATCATATAAAGCAATTTTTGATTCCATAATGACAATGCATCCGCTTACATTTCTTCAACTGTAGTCGCAAAATTGTGAAGTAGCATGAGGAAGAAGATTACTTAATCTTGCACTGAAAAAAATTTTGATCCAATAAATGATAATTCATCAATGTCCGACTTAATGTAGTTAATTCATTGATGCAATAACTGGATTCATTTATATAACTACATATTCATTTTGGTAATGAATTTTAGCAGTTTTACAACCTAAATCATTATGAGAATTCATTGGACTAAATTTTCATTATTTTTTCTTAATTCAATGAATATTTTATTGTATTTATGTACAGTTTTGGTTCAGTGTATTAACCATATCAGCTAATTTCTTAAAAATTGTCAATTTAAATATCGTATTTAAATATCGTATTATATATTATAAATATATTATAAATTCTTATGTCATTGTTTTGCAATTCCTTTTTGCGATAAAATGCGATACTGGATAGATTTATTCAATTTGAGGTCATCAGAGCAAAGCGAGAATATTATTTGATCTTGTCCCCATTATAATCGATGCCGATTCACATCGTAATGTGAGACGGAAGAACTCGGTCGACTAGCTTGCTGATTGTTGCGCAAATCTACGCAAAATGGGGTCTCATAATATGTAATGAGTTAAGACCACGGTCGCGAGCGTGCCTGCGATATTCCACGCAGCATCCGCCGATCTCTGTGCGCGCGCCCACAGAATTTTTAGTTCTTCTCAGGTAGGCGTACCATCCGATCTTGTATCTTTATATCGAGGTCAGTTCAAATTACGCAGGGTAAGTAGCGAAGGAGTGGGTAGCGAGGTTGCACGCGAATAAATTTCAGTTTTTTTCTCCCTTGAGATGAACCGCCTTGATGATAGATCGTTTCTGGCGATGCAAATTCGTCAATTTGAACCCTTGATCTCATGTTTTTTGGCAAATACACTGCAAATCCAAGTGCGTAATAAATGTCTTCAAATAACACATTAAACTACATACAAAAATTAATTTACGTTTAAATATGTATATTATCTTTTTCACGAAAAATTAAATCACACATATAGGAGCTCAACGGGTTAAATCGATCTTCTTAAAATTACAAAAATTCTAAGAACAATAATATATGTATATTATTTTTTATTAACATATTATTTTATATAAAGTTTATCTAAAATAATGTATCACTAAAATAATGTATATACTCTTTAAAACTTTTAGAGCGAATTATTACTCTAAGGAATGAAATCTCACTCTTAAAGATTAAAAATTGAGTCACTCTTTTTCAAGATTGATTTAATTTTCATTTTTTAGAATAAAATTTTGCTTTAAAGAATTTAGAGAGTAAAAAGATTTCGATGAAAAATTAATTTAAAAATGCTAATAAAATTTCTTAAGTGAACGCCTATCCCACTCACCCCCTACGTGAAAGTACACTGAAATTGCAATGCATCCATTTCGATTTTCTTTGATTCTCGAGCTTCGTTTTGCATTCAATTTAATTCTTCTTGCATACTCTGCATCAGTTACAAAGTTACGATTCCTGACCTTTTTGCGGCGAGGTATTCGAAATCACGATGTGCTCGGCTTCGTTCTCGAGGAACGAAGCTATTATTCCGCTCCCTTGCTCATTTCTTCTCACGTCTTTCGTACACCGATGACCTATGTGGCAACATTCACAATCGTAACACGATGTGACTATACGTTTCAATAAGATTTACATGATATTTCTTCGTTCCCAGAATTAAATTACCATTAGAGTGTCGTAAACATTATGCATTTCCTGAGAAATATGTAAAACACGTAAAAAATAATAATTATATATATATATTTTTTTCAGTAAATTGGTATCTACGTATGCGCCACGCAAAGCACGATGCCGATTAGCTCATGAAACAATGCACCTCTTTTTATTCGACAAGTGTCGCGATTTTGCTTACGTAAAATTGCGTGCTGCATTCGCCGCAAGACGATCGTTACGATACCGTCCCGCGCACCGCAAAACGCAAAACTTTCCTAATCAACGTCCCACGACAACTCGATCGCTCTCTTCTTGCTCTTCCGATTTCTATCTAGATTAAGAAATCAAGAGTTGCGTCACGAATCACCGCGATTTCTTCTACGAGATATCGCACGTCGCGATCTTTCGCGAATTCTTTTCTTTGCGCGCCTTAAAAAAATGACAAAAAATATTAATTAATTATCTATCTTAATCTAAATTTAATGCTATGGATTAATACAAAATATATAAAAAGAAGTCAGTACGAGTTTCTAATTCGCAGAAGTTAATTAAATTGCATTAAATTGTGTTCGACGAATCTTTGCAATCTTAATTAATAGTGGTAAAGAAACGTTTCAGCCTTACTTAAATTACGTTAGACGCAACGCAAGATCGAGAAGTAGGCCAGCATAAATAGAACTTTATTAAAATTTAATTGCCTATTTGACGTTATATACGATGACGAATTAGAAATATTAGTCATCGTATTATATTTTGTAATCATGTAAACTGTAAAATATTTTACACACAATACGCTCATTAATTCACAATAATAAGAATAATCATCTTGTATCTCTCATTTTTAATTTATATATACGAATAGATATAAAATTTAGTTTAATTTAATCAGGAAGTTATTGTGTAATAAATCGTTATAAATAAAGAGGAGAAAAAAGAAAGATAGGAATTGGGAGAGAACAAGGTTCGTCCATTCCTTCTATTAAGTCTTTTTTGCAGCAGTCTTTATATATCACAATCTTCGAAATATTTAAAAAAGAGAGATGTACAAGCGAGTGACCTGCGTCGCGAGAAACATGATAAAATTTGTAAAGATAGGAAAACAATTTATTCATCTAGAATATGTACAGGCACCGGAACATGTTGATCGACTGTGATCCGCTAGGTTTAGAAATTTCCTATCAGATGCTGGGACTGATAATGACGAGGCTGAAAACCTGACGGATTGTACACTTGTTGCGTGGCGTAAGGCTGAGTTCCCGGATACGAAGATGCTGGGAATGCTCGCGGAGCGCCATAATGTCCTAGATTGGCGGGAGCAGGACCGGATGGAGATCCATAAGCTAAAATAATAATAGAAAACATCGTTTAAAAGAATACTCGATAGTTTCAAAGAATACGTATATATTAGCAGTTACTTATTAGAGTAACTTAGGAAGGGATAAAGGATACAACAAACTTAATATTTAGAATAATTTCTTGTAAAATAAAAATGTTCTATTCATATTTTTTCTATTAATTTACTTCTTATCTTAAGGATGTAAAAGTAATTCATTTCTTATAAAATTAAAATATTGTTTAATGCTCTATTCATACTTTTTAATCAGTTTATTTTTTATCGTAAATATAAAAAATAATTTATTTCTTTTGTAGAATAAAAATATGTTTCAATATTCTATTCAGATTTTTTCCACATTATTTATAATTTATTTTATCTTATAAATAAAAAAATGTCATATTTTTACGTTGCTGAAAATCTTCAATCTCTAAACTCTTCATCCACTTTTTCGCAATTCCGCAATTTTCTCGATAATCAATCAAATTTTTGCATCTTGTATTTAATGTTATATTGCCGCGAGCAGACCTCAAAACAAGTTTCCTATTCACGCCTTGCATCAACGATTTACGCCGCGGCCCACGCGACAGTTCATCGGTCTTTCCCAGTTCTGCTTCGCTCACCTTGACCCTGGTGCTCACTCGGATTCTCGCTCGCGTGTTTGTAAGCCCGGGCCTCCGCTTCGGCAAGTTCGGCCAATCTGGTTGCCTTTAGGGCCGCCACTTCCGGCGTGTCTAAGACCGTCCCGTCCTCGGCCAACGGCGCCGGTACGAAAGTGGTGGGCTTTGCTGGGAGCGTGTAACTCTTCTGACCTACGAAGTTAGCCCGTGCATCGTATTGTTGAGGTTGCTGATAATTCACGTAGATGGGCGCCGGTACATGATTGGCAGTCTGATAGATCGGAGTGGGTTGCTGATAGCTGGCTTGTTTCAGATAAGGCACCCCATTCGACTGAGCAGCTGAGTAGCTGTATGCGGGCGATGAGATCTGCGGTTGATAATTGGACAAGCCTTGCTGGTTTTTCTCATCCTGAGCTGCGCGGGCGGCGGCTCTCGCGAATTCAGCAAAATGCGCGGCCTTCGCCTGCGCTACTTCCGGCGTGTCGATGACATTGCCGTCTTCGCCAACCGGAGCGGGCGGCGCGAAGTTCGGTGCAACTTGTTGGTGAACCAGAGGATTCCCGTATGAGGATGAACTGACGTATGCGGCTCTACAAGTCACCGCCGTGGCGAACAGGAAAATCTAAAAACAAAGAACGAATTGGAGCAATTAGATCTTAATTTGAAAAATATATATTTACGAAAAAATATTACATTTTTCTAAGTTCTGTATTGTTTTAATTCTGTAGTATTTTAAAATGCTTATTAGCATCATTATTAAACTAATTAAATTCGATTTAATTAATTAATTAATCAAATTTATTGATTAAATTAAATTTGATTAATTTAATTTATGATATTGTTATTTCAACTTCAATTTATAATTCGATATAATCAATTCATAGTTTATATAACTGGAAAATGTATTTAAAATTTATGTACTTATAAATTATTAGCATTAAGATCTAGTCTTGATCATATTTGACTTTTTTTTTACTTATTTGATTTATTAAATTTTTCTATATTTTATTCTGTTTTCAAAAAGCATTATTTCGCTTTTAATCTTGCTTTTTCTTTAATGTAATATATTTCGCATGTGACTTTTAATCCTCCTTATTCGCGTGGGGTATCCAAAACATTCCGGCTGCATAAATTTGCTAAATGAAAATGATATTTTTTTATTAATCTTAATAAATCAATTTTTATTTAATTGTAAATTATCAAAGAGAAAAACGAAGATTGGTATACAACATTGGGGTGTCAAAAACAGTCCACGTGAATAATTACGTTAAAAACGCCATAAAAATATTGAAGGGTTAATTCTTAATCTTCTGGGAAAAATTGGATAGAAATGATGGACCTTTAATCGTGACGAATTATCAATACATAATCGATACTTAATTCCGCTTATCAGGTCATCTTGTTGCGCGATCTCAATCGGCATTTTGCTGGGCGGATTCTTTCAACCTACCCCAACCTTTCACTTTTCTTTGTCCCGGGATCACTCACCAGGCCTCTCATGACGATTCAGGGGCGTTGTATCCTTCGTTGAACTCCCACACACCTTCTTCCTGATAAAAAGAGCGCTGCTGTTGTCTGTCAGTATTCGCTCCTAGGAGTGAGGAACCCGGGCCGGGCGTCGGTTCGCTGTTTTGTGTTCCTGGAGAACGGCTGGTTGGTACCATTTATAGTCGCATTCGTTTGTCCCCTTCCACGTGCATTCGATCGCCAGCGACCTGGGGGGAGCCAGAGGTGATCGGCTATAACCCGATGGCCCGGGAAGTTTGCCGGAAAGATCGGAAAAGAGAAGGCTATTCTCTTCTCTTTCTCTCTTTCTCTCACTGTCTATCTTTCGCCAATTGCGACCTTGACATTTAAATGCGATTTCTGCACTTCATGACCGGAAGCATATCGGGGAGCTATAATGATGTACTCAATTGCATCTTAGAATCAATTCGATCAACTCCGATTAATTTTAATCGACGATTTGATCCATTAAAGTTTATCATTCACATCTATTGTAAAGTGAAATGACAAATGCGATTGATCAATTCCGAAGGATCTAATCGTGGATTAAAGTTAATCGGAGTTGGATGAAATGACTCTTATTCCCGTTTTTATCAATACGGTTTAATTTTAATCTCGGTTCAATAAACTTTTCATCTTTTTCTAAGAATTAGAAAAAGTTGAAGAGTAAGTTGAACCAAGATTAAAGTTAATTTACATTAGTAGAAACGGGTGATTTCAACTAAATTCCCATTAACTTAAACAGCACTATTGAATAATACGAATAAAAATATTAAATTAATCCATTATGTTTAATGTATAAAAAAAAGATTGAAAACAATAAATTATACTCTTCAAATTCTTTAGAGTGGAATCTCACTCTAAGGAGTGATAATTGAGCAAGTCTTAAAAAAGAATGGCTTAATTTTTAATCTTTAAGATCCTGTTTCACAACTCAACTGGTTATTCTTAACCGAGGTTCAATTTATTTTTCATCTCTTTTCAATTCTAGAATTGGAAATAGATGAAGAATAAATTGAACCACGGTTAAGAGTTAATTGTGAAACTGGGCTTTAGAGTGAGATTTCATTTTTCAGACAATTCGCTCTAAAAGTTTTACAGAGTTTGTATTAAAGATCCTGTTTTGATTCTGTCAGTTAAGTTAATTGTTGATTAAAGTTTGATCATAGCCCTTAGTTCACAGACTTAAAATCATCATCGATTGTTTGCAGAAAAGATTTTTACTTGCTGAATTATATAAAACTGAAAGACATTTCGATTACACCAACGTTTTTTACAATATTTATTTCTTTTCATAGAATTTTCCAGCAATTAGTAATAAGTTATTAATTGCCTGTTATCAAGCTGCTTAAGTCAATCCGACATTCTTTTATTGAACAAAAGAGCATGTATTTTTACTCCCTCATGATCTTGGTTAAATCATATGTCACTGATAGAAGGGATCTCGGTGCTGAGAAACAACAAAGGCGTGTATTGGCGCTAAACGACTTACCAGCCCTGAGCAAACGAAGGACTCGAAGAAGTCGAAGGACGAATTGTATTAAGAATACATTCTCATATAACACAAAGCACATTACTCGCAATGCTCATTATGATGTATACGGACTTTTGCGATTCATGCCGTAAATTTATTTAAAAGTCACGCCCTACCGTAACTAAAAATTAATTTCTTCAAACATTACTTATCACGCATAAAGACTGCAAAGCATTACAATTGATTTTCAAATGATTACAATTACATTAGTTTGTATTCAATCGTAGTTTTTAATTCGGCATTATAGAAAGAATGGTTTTGTTGTAGTATTTAAAAGTTTAACTAGATGCAGAGTTGGAAATAATTACATGATGATAATACTGCAAAAGATTTTCATATTCTAGTAATCAGTTTGATCCAATATAATTATTCTGATGTCCAACACAATCATTTTCCAATCTGTATCTATATAAATGTTTAAATTAAATTATTTAGTAAAAAGCTATTCTTTCTATCTAAGATGAAAATAGCACGATTATTAAAGTGGGTTTTATTAAATTAATCTAAAAGATTTTAAGTCATAATAATATAAAATAGAATAATTTAAGAAGAACTTAATTATACAAATAACATTTTAATATTTATTTAATTTCTACACTATTAAGTTCATAATATCAAATTATACTCAATTTGAATTATTTTTAATCATTTCTATAAGTCGCCACTGTTCCTACTCAACATTGTTAATTTAACTTAAAACAATAGAGTTAAACAATTTAACTCAAGGAAATATATTAAATATGATTCAAATTTAGCTTATTTATTAAATGTATACATTAATATGAAATGTATACATTGTTTATTTTAAAACAACTATAAAAATGGATTGATTTACATTTTGACATGGAAGTTAAAAATAACAAAATGTTATATAACTCAAGAGATTAAGTTATCATTGCACCTTAATATTTAAGGTGTAATCTAACAGTGTACTTTTTCAAAAAGTTGTGATTGAATTCATATCCATTTGAGAATTTTCTCAAGTATTAATAAATCGGAAAACGATCAATAATGTACAATATGTTAATAATAATAGTGATTTAATTGGATAAAAATATCTCAAGTGGTCATTTACGCAAAAAATTAGGTAAATACTCTCGGATTAACTAGTTCAACATATTGATCTAATTTTTGCATATTTTGTTAAAATACTTTCGTATAAATATTGACACTAAGAAAAAATGTATTAAATTTATATAT
>NW_012130088.1:1678126-1681541 GCF_000143395.1 Atta cephalotes
TATTTGAATAGTATCTATTAAATATTTACTTACAATGGACATTTACTCATTAAAAAATGATACTTAAATCAAATTAATGATTCTTGTACCAAATATAAATATATCTTCATACTTCGTAAATGTTAATTGGTACTATATTAAAAAAATGATTTATTAAAATTTAATACATATTTTTAAAATAAATATATGTTAAACGGATACGGTGCTCACGTACATATCGTTTGAATACCTTTGATACTATCGTGACGTAAACACCTTTGACAAGCCCACGCTGTAAGTAGACAAACGCAGCAAGCAAAGTGACGCGTTGCTATCATTGTACGTGACCGCACCTTTCCTCGCCTATGTATTGCTCTACTATCACATCTTATCCATCTTCATCGCTATTCGTTCGATCGGATCGATGCGTGATCTATCGACCACCCCTGAACCGTTCGCTCACCAAGCGCTGCACGTTGATACGAAAGCGACAGTAAGCGACCGTTTACCGCGTTCAATGTCAACACCTCTGCCCTGTCCCGTGAGATGCATTCCAAACTGAACAGACTCGACAATAAGCCGAGCTAAGGTGTACGAACATTTTTGTTCCGTAAAATGGCAAAAGAGTATCGCAAAAGAGTATCGTCACGGTAATCGCGTGTGTGTAAAGTAACTAATGTAATACGAGAAAGCGGGCGGTGGTTCTTGCTCTTTTTTCCAACTATGCGTTCGCGACAAAACCCACCGATTGCAAACCGATGTTGGCCTCCTGCCGGTGACATTACGTTAGATCACTTAGCGCCTAAAACCTCTGATGACCTAAAAAATCAATTGTGCGAGAAGTGACCGAAAATCGTACGCAACAAGTCTCTTATTGTCTTCGTAGTCTCGATTATTGTGTCATTATCGGCAGAATTGTATATTTTTACAGCAAGAATATATATAGAATTACAAGATGCATTGTTTGATCATAAATACAAAAATACTCTCATAAATTGACATCATCTATATCTAATGAAAATATGTTTAAAAAGCTTATATATATTTTAAATCTAAAAAGTTTTAAAAATTAAAACAGTTTTATTGAAAAATTGTATTCATTTTATAATAATTTTAATATTTTATTATCCTCTTTTAATTTTTATTACCTAGCCAAATGCAAAATTGAAGTGCTTTGTACTTATCCTTAACAGAAATTTAATATGGAAATATTAATTATCAATTTTAAGTATTGAAAGTATTTAGCAAGAATGATTTTTACTAAAAATAAATAATTTTCAGTTTAAAATTGGCCAGTATCAAAGGGATCCTAAAGTGAAAACTGAATTCCGATGGAATTGCTATTTTATCAATAAAATATACGATTTACGTGTCGTGACACATTTCATTACATATTATTAAAGTAAAACACAATTTTTTAAAATTTTAATGTTTCTTTTTATCATTATTTTTTCAATAAATGAAAAGATTATGTTACGTTTATTTTCACAGAATAAATAAAAATCCTTTTAAAAACATCTCTCCTATTAATTCGTTTTATATTTGATAGTATATTATTAAATATAAAATGGATTAACAGGAGAGACGCTTTTAAAAGAGTTTTTATTTATATTAAAACAGTGCATATAATCTGTGTAATGTAAAATGATTGTAATGATAAAATTGAATTTATTTATTAGAAATATTTCTTGTACACTGCGACAATCTATAGTCATGTTTCTGAAGAATAAAAATTATACAAGTTTATAATTAATTACTGTTCTAAATATTGAAATAATATTTTTTCTAAATCCTAAATCATTAACACATTGTCATAAAAATATTTGTAACACAATACATGTTTATCATTCTTTTGTCAATCTCTTTGTATTAGGTGCGCCTGTTAGAACGCATTCACAATCTACTTATCGTTAGCTGTATTGCATTCTAACAGGCGAATGAGATTTCTACACAATCTTTTCAAATCTCATTTGAAACTCAAAATTAAAAAATATGTTCTCTCCATAATTGGTAATTAAGTCTATAAGAATATAAAAAAGAAATTAAGAAATTAATGATAACAATGACAATATTAAAATTTGCAATTATCCTACGAGAACATCTCGCAAAACTGCTGATCTTAATTTACAGGAAGGTAATCAAAATAAATCAGCCAATATTAAAGCACGCAGGGGGATTCAAATTTATTTACATTTTTATATATATATATGTATATATATATATATATATATATATGAGCCTGTATGTGTTAGCAAACTTGATTCAACGAAAATAGTAACGAAGAAGCGGGGCGCTACGATCCAGGATGACGGCTGGTTGCTCGTGATAAATCGATTTTGCGGTTTCGTAACCAAGCTTCTCGTTGATGTGGTTGATGTGCGCTGCTGCATGTTCTGCCTTGGCGAAGGCCACTTCCGGCGTATCGACGACGCGGCCATCGAGCCCGATCGGCGCACCAGAGGCCAGTTTCGCCGTCACCGCAATCGGTTGCACCAGCTGCGCACTGTCGACCACGGCTACGTTGGACGGAGCTACATAAGCGAACACGTCGGCTGATCTAGCAGCTTCCGCAGCCAAATTAATCTTCTCGTTGATGTGAGCGGCCGTATGTTCAGCCTTGGCCAACGCAACTTCCGCAGTATCGATCACTCGACCATCCAGTCCGATTGGAGCACCGGGCACCAATTTGGCATAAACTAGTGGCGAAGTAGCGAAGGCGCAAGCCAAGATAGCGGATAGAACAATCTGGAAAAAAATTATGTTGTATATAATGTATTTTTTAAATAAATATTTATTTAGCCCTCTCCGCAACTGAAATATCTATATACATTTAATACTATAAGCTCCATTTATTTATGTTAATTAAAGTAATGACAATAATTCAAGAAAACTAAATGATAAAAAAGGAATGAATAGTTTATTTTAAAAGT
The DNA here is from genome assembly GCF_000143395.1 of Atta cephalotes. NCBI lineage: Eukaryota > Metazoa > Arthropoda > Insecta > Hymenoptera > Formicidae > Atta > Atta cephalotes. The sequence goes on from NW_012130088.1 coordinate 1,681,036, forward strand.
AATACATTTATATAAATGTAATATAAAAAAAATTAAATTGTTTGATATTTTTGACAAAGAGATTTATAATTGATTTGACAAGAGATTTATAACTGATATCTATTGTCAAATTCGAAGATTTAATGAAATTCAGAAATTATTTATACATTAATTTAGTTAATTCTAGCTTATGCATCTCTTTTATTAAATTAAATTGTACTTCAAATGTAATAACATGAATATAACATTTTTATAGAATGATAAATATAAATGAGACATGACATTAAGCTGAGCGTAAGGAGTCGCCAGATTCTATGTTGCGCAATAATAAATTGCAACATAGAATCTGGTGTCGATCTGCTTAATCTCATTTATACACTGAAAAAAAAACTTAATTTCAAAGAAATATCTTTTTATTCATATTCAAAAAAAATTATTTCTTTGGCTCAATGAAAATTTCTTTGAAAATAAGATATTGTACTTTCAAAGAAATAAGATATTGTATTTTCAAAGAAATTTTCATTGAT
>NW_012130088.1:1681964-1694565 GCF_000143395.1 Atta cephalotes
TTATTGATCCAAAGAAATAATTTTTTTGAATACGAGTAAAGAGATATTTTTTAAAATTAAGATTTTTTTTCAGTGCATTTATCATTGTATTAATTAAAAGAATCTTTAATTTTATTTATTTTTATTTATTACTTGTAATTGTTATTTTTATAAAAGTTAAAAAAAACTGTCATATAATTATTATGTTTCCTTCCTGACAGCAAGAAATATAGAATTTATATTAAAAAACAATAATAAGTTAGAAACAAAATCGTCATATAAATGAACTCACTAAATGAGAAAAGTGCCACTTATATAATAAAAATTGAGAGAAATGCAATTCATAAGTGAATCAGTTTCTGTCGTTTATCGCGATCGACAATGTATAATAATAAAAAAACCTACATAATATAAAATAATAAAAAAAATCACAGTAACCTGAGTATGATATTCCTTACAAAAGTCTTTATTGATACTCACCAAAACCTTCATGTTGAATGAAATTATTCAGCTCCTTAGCGCTGCCGATCAAGATCAGTACTCGCCAAGGTACTCGGCTAATATGTCGTGTACTACCCCGTACACGCGGCTATATATACCCCGTGGGTAAAAGAGGCTTTGTGCCGAATCAGGCACTACTACCAGAATGCTATCACAACGTAAACATCAGTGTCCAATAAAAATCGTCATGTATTTGACATTGACGTCCATTTTCACTCCCGTTCACATAACGAGTTCACATTACGAGTTGTCGGCTTGTTGATCCTCTCGTCTAAATTGGTTCGTCTACCGACTCGATTAATCAAAACTTAAAAAATTGATTGAACGATTCGTAGCGTTCGCCTTCTTTTTATCTTTTTATCGTCACATCGTGATAACTGATTTTCCTTCCGTTTTATGTTCGTTTCTACCAACCTTTAAGTTTAATTTTAATCTTAATCCAACTAACTCATGTTTTCCAAATTCTAAGAGTTAAAGAAGGATGAAGATCAAGTTAAACCGAGATTAAAGTTAATTTACATTAGTAGAAACGGACATTATTTTTGGATTTAATTGTTAACTGACGCAGATATTTAATCCTTCTTTAGGAGAGCCGCGTGTTGTTTTGATGAAGGAAACATTTTTTGATTTTACACATTATGACAGTTTTATATACTTATGTGATTAATTAAATTAATTAAATTAATTTTGTTATGTATAGATAAATTTTTTAGTTTTAAAAATAAAATTAATATTCTTATTTTAATTTCAGCTCTTAATCTTAGTACACACAATGGATCATTCGTTCCTTACTCGTTTCTTTTCTTTAAAATACTAAGAACTCTTCGCAAAATAATGGTCTTCATCCTTATCTTTCTTTTTTAATACGCAACTTTACAAATATTTTCGAACAAAGTTAAAGTATATTTGTAAGAATTATGTAATTTTTAGTGTACACTATTCATATCTTGCTCATTTCTTTTTTTTTTTGTCATATTAAGAGCATTTAACTAAATAATAATGAATTTCCTTCTTCCTAAGACTTTCAGATTTTAAGAGATACACATTTAAAGATATAAGAATCTCTCTCAAAATCTATAATCACTGGATTAATTAAAAGATAGATCGCAGAATGAATATGAATCAACAAATCTGTTTTTGTTGAAATAATTAAGGATCAAGTAATATGACAAGCAGGTAGACAGGCATTCTTACCTCAATCAAGCAGAAACGACAATAAGCCCGTTCTAGAATCTGATTACGCGATCGACGCCTGCCATCGTCGCAGGCGCGACCTTCTAGATTACGGTCGATCTGGCAGAGAAATGGAAACGGGATCGGGTGTCTTCGTGAGAAAGAAACGGAAAGAAAATCCCTCTCCGTTTCATCTCGTCCTTCACTATTGCGTTCCTCATCTCTTCTTATCCAACGTAAACTCTCGTTTTACAAATAGGCTTATCTTACCGAGCGAAACGGAAGTAGTTGACCACATACAGCTTTTCAAATCGAGATCTCTCCCTTTGCGTCCTCCTACGCGATTGTCCTATTACATGATCTAGGAGGACTATAAAGACAACCACGACAATTGCGCCGATACGAGTCGTCGAGTGCATTCCGTGACGTTACTCTATTTGTCGTTTGCGTAAAACTACCATTTCAGCGTAACTGAGTAAAGCGAGAGATGACACTATTCGCGATCGTACTACTCGGTTTGACCAGCCTGGTCTTAGCCAAACCCACTTTTCTGTCTGTACCCTTGACGTACGCGACACCCCTGACCGCCCTGACATCTGATATGCAAGTTGGTATCAATAGCAGAGCGTTGGACGGATCGGAAGCCACGCACATTGACGAGAGGACAGAGTTGGCGAACGGGATTGCCAGATCAGCTATTGGATCCTTACGAGAACGGCAATCGTTTTTTCGTGATAATGCGCCATCGATATTAACATCTTTTGCGCCTCTTGGCACCGACGGCAGAGTCGTGGATACGCCGGAAGTCGCAGCTGCAAAGATGGCTCATGCGGCAGCACATATCCACGAGAGAATCAACCTGGCGAACGAGATTGCAAGGTCCAACGGTGGTGCACTGGATTTGTCTGACGTCGATAGACATCCCGACAGCAAAATTCTGAATGCACCGGAAGTCACGACCGCGCCTGCCAACGGGAAGATCTTTCCGATGAATGAGGCTGCGAGATCCGGCGATGCTCTCCCAAGTGCCGTGAATGGTCGTGTAGTGCCATTGATGCTTGGCAACAACGTCATCGCTACTCTAGTACCTATCAGTCCCAATGGCAGGTCGTTGGACGTACCGGAAGTGATTGCGCGTGGAGATCAGAATTTGGCGAACGACGTGAAATCTGTTGATGCTTTAGCGATCGCTGGAAGGGCGCTTGCTTACGGCAGATTAGTTTACTAAGGAAGGTTTTGTTGCTTAAAGGAAATACAGCTTACACTGAGAAAAAATACTTCAAAATTTATTTGTAGGATACAATGTTTATCATTTATTTTATTGAAATAAATCCTTATTCAACTAAGACGAAATAAAATTTTATTCCTAGAAAACTTTATCTATTTACTTTTTTACAATTAATACGGAAATGACACATATTTCACAGAAATGTATATTTTGCTATCATAGTCCAATTTTGTTACAACTAATAAATATTCGAAGAAAATGTCACAAATAACATTTGCATTTACATATATTGCTCTTTTTTCAGTGTATTTATGCGTAACTTTATATGGAATAATCACGGAATTTCGGATAATAATAGTAAACTACACAGAAAGAACAGTTTTGTTGAAGTATTTTAAAAATTTAGCTATAGATTTGAAAATAATTTTGTTAGATCATTAAAATAATTATAGATTTTCAAAATAATAGAATGTGTTGATAGAATGTTTTATATATATTGAGAAAAAATATATTAAATTTTAATAAATATTTATTTCAATAGTACTAACTAATTACACAGTAAATATTTACTCAATAAAAGAAATAAATATAGTTAAATCAAATTAATATTTTTGTACCATTAAACATATTTTTATATTTAATAAGTAATTTTATGTTTAATAGGTACTATTAAAATATTTATTGAAGTTTACCATATTTTTTTCAGTGATATTATAGAACGACAAGATGACAGAATATTTGCAACACACACACACACACACACACACACACACATTGTCTCTACATAATTATTTTAATAATTCAATATTTATACAATTTAAATTATTCAATATTTATACAATTCAAATTATTTTTAGATTTATGTCTAGCTAAATTAAAAAAAAACTGTTCTTTCCGTGTACTCGTAGATCTATTGGAGATTATGAATAAGGAATTCTTTCTAATAAAAAATGAAAAAAAATTGATAGGATAGGAATAGAATAATATTAACATCTGTCTTGCGTGACAATTATTATTATCACTCCAAACTTATATCTATGTATTCTGTACTAAATATATAAAAATAAATAATATACACATATATATATATATATATACATCCATGTAAAGCCAATATATCATAAAAGAATAAATTTATTATCTTACATAAATATGATGCTTTACTTAATCCACTCATATTTTAGACGCTAAGCTATTCGATACTTCTTTCGGTACAACGCAAATGCAAGATGACAACAAAATTTTCCATATTTTATTGGTCTCTATAAGATTCTTTCACATGAAAGATGAAGATTCTTCGTGAAGCAGAAAAATTTTGCACCCCTGGGAACGATCAGCATCAACGAGATGTCCTTATCATCGAGAGGCATTCCATTGAATACACGATCGAACGATAAATTAGCAATAATCCGTATTTTCCTCGTCGAGATCCTGGCTCAACAACCCCCTATGCAATAACGCTCGCGCGATGTTATATGCGACCCTGAAGATCGACGTATTAGGGCATAGCCGGGCGGATCCCAGTTGGAAAAAAAGCATCTTGGTGTCTGGCGCTCTCTCGGGTGGAAAGTAAGCATCCGCGAAGCCGGATTCCGAAGATCACGACCTCGAAGGAACCACTCGCGTGACCAGTTCTCGTCGCGGTGGCCCATGATAGCGATTTCGCGAATTTCGTCGTCTTTGTGGGAAGAGGAAGAGGACGTAGGAGGACAGCATTAAGACGCCACAGGGCGTGGTTGCATGCGACCGCATGCGTATATAAACGTGTCCTGACATCGAGGATATACCGGTACGATCATCGATACGATCATCATGAAAAACGTATTCGTAAGTGCTCATCCGATTCCTCGTGTGGGAGGATCATGATTCTAAGAACGCGATATTCATAGTTCATCTTATTTCAAGATTGTCTTAAGTAATGTCTTAAGATGCTAATACGCTCTGTAATTGGTTTACGACATCTTAAGACTATTCTGAAGATGATCTTAAATATAAGAACTACATTAGAAAAAGAATCAGGCTGTATTAATCGGAATTCTGATTGAAAATGCATAAATTAGAATTTTCTAATTGAATCTATTATAATTCTAGAATTCTTGAGATAGTCAGAATAATTAGAATTCTGATTGCTGTAATTAGAATCTTTTGTTTTGTTTATTTTCAATCACACAAATTTTTCTCAGTATACCAATATGATGTATGAGTACCGGCTTACCGGGGGAAAGCCAGAAGTGAAAACACGCTTTTAAAATATGGTTTGTTGCAAAAGATTATGTTTATATTAAACATCTCAAATCTTAACTTCAAATCTTAGCTTCAAACACCTCTTAATTCTTCAAAAATTAACAATAAAAATTCTGCAGTCATGCAAAATATAATTAACCACTTGGCAGAATAATAAATTTTAAGAAAAGGGAAAAACAGTTAAGTATTACAATATTTCAGAATAAATTTTTTTTAATATTTATATTTAAGCGATATAAATATATTTCGAATTAATGTGAACCTGGCCTGAGTATTAGCCAATGCTGCTGTTCGCTTTAGTGTGGAGAACAGTGGTAAAACGTATAGTGGTTAAACTATATTTATATCACTTAATCTTTCAGAAAATTTTAAGATTTTTATATTTATTGTTAATTTTTGGAAAAAAGATTAAGGAATTAAAATTAGTTCGGATTTTTAAGATGGATACAAAGATTTTTTTGTAACAAATCGCATCTCACAAATGTTTTAACTTCTGATTCTTCCCTTGTTAAACTCATTGACTTTACTTCTGCCTGCTCCAGAATTGATCCTTGGTTGAGTTTAACTACGTGTGTCGAAATTATCTTTACGAAAGATTATTCGGAACAAATCGTCAAGAATCAATCAAATAAAGAATCAATGTTTAATTTTTCTATTAACACATTCTATTTTCTTTCTGAAAAAAAGACAATAAATTTATATTTTTTATTTTATACAGTACAAAATTATAAGTTAAAAATTAAGTTAATTAAGTTAAAAATTATTTTTTTTTAAATTTTTAAACACTTATATTTCACAAATGATTCTCTTGATACAACGGGAATTTAACTTAAATTATTCTCGCAAAGTAAATTGCTGATGCTTATCACACCGTAATATCATCCAGCGATACTAATCCGTAATTCTAAACATCTAACGTTTCTCATGTATCTACGACAGGTCTCACAAACCGCAAAGCAAAGTATATGAAACATAAGTTGATCTCTTTTCAGCTTTTTATTTTCTACTGTTTGATAAGCACCGGTTTTGCTAAGCCGCCAGTGTTCCTAAACTATCAAGATAGCCTGGGCCAATACAGTTTCGGCTATAGTGCGCCAGGATCAGCCAGATCGGAGGTCAGAACATCCAATGGTGCGACCAGAGGCACTTACAGCTACGTCGACGGAACTGGTGTCATCCAGACTGCGCAATATTTCGCCGACAGCGAGAATGGATTTCAAGTAATCGCGACGAATCTCCCGCAGGCACCGCTTCCGGTCCAAGACACACCGGAAGTGATGGCTGCGCGCACTGCGCATCTTCAGGCTTTGGAACTGGCACTCAAGAGAGACGAAGAGACTCAGCATCGTGAAGAGAATCGGGAGAATGCGCTCGAGAAGAAAATCGTGGGAGATCAAGGTGATGCGGATCTCTATAGAAAGCTAGGACAGTTGGGAGCTACGAAAATTGCATTGAACGAAGGGGAGCGAAAAGTGTTGGAGAACGCGAAGAATATCGAGCCGAAGGACAGCGACAAGACTCTGCAAGCAATTGCTTCGAAAAGCAGCATTGACAAAGCAAGCGAGAAGAGCATGCAAAAGGTATGTCAATTATGAAATGGCAAAGACAATAGGCTTACAAAAGATAGGCTTCTACTTATTCTCTGCAATTATATTGTGATGTTCGAAGAGCAAGAAAAAACATAAAGAAATTCTTGCAAATGTATTGAAATATAAATATTTTTTAATTAATAATATTTTAATAATATTTTTGTTTGATAGAATACATTTGTAAAATATACGGAAAATTTTTCTTTTATTTTGGAATAAAATGAAATTATTAAAAATAAATTTGTTCCAATTTGATAACAGCTCTTATAGAGTTTGATTCGTTTTCGAAATACAATTCAGATATATGAGGCCTGTTCTTTTCAACTGAATCCTTTTTGCATAGTTCATCTGATCATATTGAAGAAAAAAGAGAAAAGATAAATAATGCAAGTTCAGTTAAAAAAATAAACCTGTTTGTTGATTATCGAAATAAAAAGCATTTTTTAATACATTTTGCAAATGTATTCTATCATAAATGTAAATGTTGTTTAGTGAAAAATATTTATATTTTAATATATTTTGTGTAATTTTTTATATATTTTCTGCTTTTGACATTACAATTCAAGATAGCAATAAGTATACAAGAATTATAATAAACTTTTAAAGATAATTATTTAATTACACGTATTTTTTTAACAAAATGAAAAAATTATTAAAGCTATATAAATTTTTTAATGTATATTTAAAAGTAACACAAGAAGTTTGGCGACTTTATAACTTGAATAAAAAATTATGTCAATAAGAAGTAGATATGTTTTTCAATAATAATTAAAATGAAATAAAATAATTTAAATTATCAAATTGCATTATCAAATATAAATATTGATCTTATTGAACATTTCGTACATACATATATAACATTCATTATAGAACATATACATTTCCAATTTTAGTCACTTTTTGTAGAGATTATACATTTTTTAAAATACAATCTTAAATGACATTTTTAGTAGACTTTTCGGTCCTCGTAAAAATTTTACATATCTTTTAAATCGGATGGAATGCCCGAGATAGAAAATGTTTCAAAATATTCCGCTCCAAAATTTTCATCGACATTTTTTTGTGACATGATCTGCAGGAATTCGTTGGAAGATTATCGCAGGAAATTATCGATGGCTCAAATATCCCAGCGATCCCAATAATCTACTCGCACGTGCCGCAATTTCAGATGTCGAGACAACAGGCGGTGCCAATATTTCGGATCTCTTATGGAAACTACGAGCTGGAGCCTTCCATCATATCGAAGTCATCGATCACTCAAGGTCATTATAATTGTAACTCACCTTACTGTTCACTCTCTCTTCTGTTCTGCTTATAAATATTAAATCGCCATGGGCTATTTTCATTAAATACTTGAAGCTTTCTGCTCGATATAGTGCTCCACTATAATTCTATACACATCGTCGCGTTGATAGAAAAGATACACATCTCGAAATTAGCAACTTCTTAGTAGAGCATTTTTATAATTCTGAATTGAACAATTTTAATTATTTTAGGATAGTCTTAATTAGATAAAAATTTAAATTATTAAAACATTAATAATAAACTTAATCGTTAATCAGTTTAAATTGTCAACCATTTTAAATAACTTTCTATTATAGAGATATACTGACTTCAGTCACTTTTTTCAACATAGTGCTATTTCTTAAAATTATTTTATAATTTAAATTTTATTAATGATTTTTTTTTAATAGCGAAGAAAGATTATAACTATGCTGTATTTTTACTTTTTCCTATCAAAAAAATATGATTTTTATCAAGATTGTTTTTATACTTTTTTCCATCGTTCTTTCGAAGGTCGTCCCATTTCCGGGACCGAAGACCGTCTTAAGGTCACTCCTCTCCCTCTGCGATTGCGACCGGTTCATAAACTCGTTCGTTGATACCATAAATTAGTTTTGGAACAAATCATACCGTACAAATTGCAGCAAATAATAAAGGGTAGAACTAGAAATAAGAGATCTTATTAGACTTGTGAGAAAATCGTATAATAAAAATGGTTGTCTCGCCATTCTTCTCTGCAGGCGCTTCCGGTATAATCACACCAGCGGTAACGGCCTTGAAGAGTGCAACGGTGATTTCGACCAAAGAAGCAGAGACGCCGAAGAAAAAGCAACTGTCTCAACGTACGACTAGTACGACCGAACAAATTCGCACCGTCAATCCTTTGTCGATCGCACCGCTGAGCACGATTCCACTAAGTTTCTCGCAGTCGAGCATCGTCAGATACGTACCATCAACGCCTCTTCATTATGTCACATACAACGTTCTGTAGACATCTTAGAAATAGCCTGGAAATCCGATCCACAGAAAGCTAAAATTGCATTAATTGGAATTCTGACAGAATATAGACAATCGGAATTTTCTGATTAATTCTACCAGAATTCTGATTGATGTATGATCAAAATCTTTTGATTCATTCATTTTCAATCAGAACTTTTTCTCACTGACTGGAACAAAAAGCTCGAATCGATCTGAAATAATTAAATTGGATTGGGGACTCTCTTTTTTTGCGTTTGTCAAGATATTTTTATTCTTCTTTACAAAATAATGCAGGATGCTGTCGGACAATACAACGGAGTAGTACACATATACGATCGATACTAAGGATAAAGGACAATTAAAATCAGCATCGTCGTCGCCATCACCGCCATCGTCATGGAGATTGATATAGTATGAGAAGTAATGTTAAGTGTATAAATGAGATATATTAAATAGTAAGACTTAAAGAAAAAAGATCTGGCATAGCTCCTTACAGTCCTTACAGTCGAGTAACTGATGGGAGAGCTTGATTAAAAATCAATGTAAAATGTCCAATAATAAAATCATGAAATTACTACATACAGCCATTGCCTACACGATAATCAGGATATGATAATCAGGACGAAGCGTACTTTCAACATTTTAATCGTGTTCAAGAGATATCAGACAGAACGATTTGAACATGAACGGAAAATACCAATGTGGAAATTTTACTTAAATTTTACTTTGTCTCGTGAGTCTTAGATCTTTTATTGAATTGTTCCCAAAAAAACGGAGGCTGGTGATTCGAAAAGGCAAACATTCGCAACGCAACACAACGTTACCTCGTTAGATGTACTCATTTTCAAAATTATATTAAGTTCGTAGAACTAAAGATTGAGATTCAGATTAGAATTTGACTAATCAAAGTTCACTAAATTTGAAATTGGACAAACTATAAGAAGATTATAATAATGTCAATCAGAAATCTGATTATCTTAACTAGAATCATCATGAAGTCAACCAGAAAAATTCTGATTTGTTCATTTTCAAACAATTGAAATTAATCCAACTAGACTTTTTTTCAGTTTGGTTTTTCTTTTTTTTATTAAATTCCAATCTCTCAAATTTCAATCTCTAGTTTTATATGAGTATTAGATTTTTACGCTGGTCTACTTTACTGGCCTGAAATTTATTCCTAATTCTCTTTGCATCATGAAAAATTGCTACGGTCACAACCGTGCATTCTTTGTGGACAATTTAAGCTCAAGATGGATCGCGTTTTGCTGTACGATTTGTTATCAGAATGAATCTCAGCGTATTGCAGCAGTCTCATCCGAAATTAATTGACAGCTGATCGATTATAGCTTCGTCCGCTTCCCACGTACTTAAGCCACAACAACTGAAATCGCCGATAGGCGTAGATCGCAACGGTGATTCAAATAACGAAAGCGACAGGTTGTCGATAATAACATTGCCCGATAACATTTAATCGATAATAATTAACATCAACGATAATAATGACACAATAAAATTATATTAATTGAGACTTTTTTGTGTTTGAAGGAAAATTTATAACGATATAATTGATATTTGTGCCTCTCCACGTCCCACCGTTATCCATTTCTCTATACATAACATTCTCTTTTACATATATATTTATATATATATATAAATCTAAATTTTATAATATGTATTTATAATGTTCATATTTATATATAACACACTTGTCTAGACGTCAAACGCATTGACTTCGAAGCTCGGATGATCGATACCCTCCGATCCTCTTCTTGTTTTTTTTTTTTAGTTACTGTCTATCTGTTTTTCAATCTGCGCGGTTTCTCCCTATTTTCCCTTCTCTACCTGATATATATTCTATGCTGCTACCAGTGACGGATAATTGCAGCGCGCGATGTACGGAACGTTGCATATACAGTTTACATTGTGCGAATGCTCCGAATATATTTATATATCCATTTAAATTAGAAGATACATCTCGAAGTCTGGCTTACACTTGGCGGATACGCGTTTGTACCTGTGAACGCTGCCTGTCGCGAATATCGAATAATCACAAAACCCATGGAAGCTGCGCGGGTGAGTAAAATTTGGCAGTCAAAAGTCGTTTGAGAAATGCCCTGAAGAACCGATTTTTATTGACCTGCGCAGCTCCCAGCGGAGATCTCTCGCAGAGCGCGCGAATTCACGTCAATGCGAGCAAAATTATCGAAAAAATAGAATATAGAATTTATACAGGCATGAACTACTGTACACGCGAACATTTCGTCGCGACATTCGATACGCATAGTGCGCACCGAGCGCAGCAACAATCGGAATACCTCTTTGCAAAAGATAAAATATTTACTTAACATTACGTGAGCAATATATGGAAAAACGATAGTTCAATTTCTCTAATTAAAATAATTCTCACACTTAATCATCTCTGCCATATTTCTCGATCGTCTTGATCTATCGATCATTTGTTTCCTAAAAATGTTTTTTTTTTTTTTCTAAAACCTCTTACTACATTTGTAATCTTAAATGGACCCAAGCATAAAAACAGGTCACAATAACATGAGGATAAAATAAATCATGGATTGAAAAATGATGTTTGTAATACTAGCGATTTTTATAATAATCATTTTACAGCTATTTCGACGCCATTTTTTGATGTCATTAAGACTTTTACTTTTTGAGGAAATTGTCTTCCCTCTCATTTTGAGTGACATTGCCGAAAGAAATTTCGTGAATGGATCTCGAAAAAAAAAATCCCTCGTTAATTTCATCTTTCAACGATTCAAACGAAAGTTGCTTGCGATAAATAAATCCTTTAGATCTTATATCTTTTGCCGCTTAAAAATATGAAAAAGACACGGCGCAATCCCCTGCCAATGTCATGAAAATCGAATGCGTTATCTACGTGTTGTTCACTTTTTCTCTTTCTAATTCGCACGTGTGGCTGATATATTTTTTTAAATGTCAACGAAAATCAAATTCGATCGGGCCGACGCGCGAATTCGGATTTCGTGGGAGATTTCACTTCGTGCGATCGTACCATCGCCGACGCATGGAAACAAAAGCAATCGATTTTTCGCGAAAGCTTTCGTGCGATACTTTGTTTTGTTGCAATTTGATTGTTTAATCATAATGTTTGAGATACTCGATCTCGAACGTAGTCTTGCGATTCTCATCCGGATGGAAAATGCGACGACGCGGCCTGTCGAAAATCCGAAAGTTTCTCTTGCGTCCTTTTTTTTGTATTATCATATTATTATATCTCTTTCTTGCGCTAGGCCTCATGAAAACTATTACCAACTTACCTGACACGACACGATAAAATTTACTTAATGTTCTCTCTATATATAGTTTGCTATTATCAATATTCCTTCTTTTCTTCTTCGCATAAATATGTATACGAGTATGATGTATGTGCCATTTTTTCTTGGTACACGTATAAGTACGTGTATGAATACTCAAATTTCTATAATTAGCTGAATGATCTCATCCTGACTTAATTATAATTGTGTATCGACGATTTCGATTGACTATGGTCGAAAGACCAATGCGCACGTTTTTTATGAACAATTGACTCCGTACTCGTTTCTAAAAAGAACTTATAATCAGACATCGAAGAACTCTCTCTCTCTCT
>NW_012130088.1:1694585-1702762 GCF_000143395.1 Atta cephalotes
ACGAACGTTACGTACGTACGTTTACGTTTATTATACTAATACGTACTACGTACCTTACTTAACTTAAACTAACTTAATACTACACATACGTACGAACTACTCTCTCTCTCTCTCTCTCTCTCTCTCTCTCTCTCTCTCTCTCTCTCTTTCTCTCATTCTTCTTCTTACGCTGTCCGAAATAGTATTCTTCCTAATCTTCACGCCCAGATTTTCACTAAAATGCCTCGTCATCATTCGCACAGTCATACTTCCTGGAAAAAATTAGAGGGTTAATCGTGCATTGTACGAAGAAAGAATATACATGACTTACTTTCTTGCTGGCGCGACAAGCTTGAAAAAGAATTGGCGAGATGAGAGAAATTGGAAAATTTGTACGACGAAATATTAGATCGATTTTAAAGAGACGATATCGACAATACAACAGACAACAACAATAATTATATAATATATTACAAGCGCGTCATTTGTTTTGACAGTATTCAATGAGATACTAATGGAAGTATTGTTGTCGTTCCCATTGTGTTCGACTTTCAAGAAATATTAGATTGTTGCATGTTGCGAATAGAGCAAAGTTTTTAATACTGTTTTATATGTATGAATGCATATGTTCGCAGTAAAATTCTAAAATACTAATAAGATAGTATCTCATAGTATAGAAAGAGAATAGTAAAAATTACAGGAATGGAAAAAGTATTATTAAAAACATGACATAAATATTAACTGGTTCTATAAATGCAATTATACAGCGTACGATGATATTATTAATTATAGATATACGTAATTTAATTTAATAAAATAATTAACCTGATTTTCTCAATTATTAATAATGTCATTAAAGTGTAAATACGATTTCTAGATTAACCTACAAAGCTATTTATAAAGTATATAGATTTTTCTTAAAAAGAATTATAATTTTTATATAAACATATAATAGAGAAAAAATACTAAGTTTGATTTGTCATCTTGCCGTTCCTATTAAACGATTCGGTACAGTACTTATAAAGTCTATAGAATCTATAATTTACAATCTATAATCTATACGGAGAAACGAAAAAACATTTTGCTCTTCGCGATTTATCCTTTTATCGCACAACATTATTTGCAGCGTACCGTTAAATTCACTAATATTCATTTAGAAGTAAAATAATAATAATAAAGATATAAAACAATAATAAAAATATATATAATAAAATAAAAATAAAATAATAAAATTTGTAGTTACTTTTTTCTTTGAAGGTTCAATTTGTCACAATTAGAGATTATTTTCGTACATCATTGATTACTAGAGACTAATAATTATTAACTATTCCACTGGTATTAACAAGCTTACAAATAAAGGAAATATACATTTATTATCACTTACTTTTTTCGCGACTGTATATGTGTATTTACAATATAAGATAAAATTAAAGCGAAAGATAGAAAAAATTCTTTGTCACGTTTAAAAAGTAAATTTATTTAATTCGAGAAAAGAATAGAGATTTTAATTTCTATTCTTGTTATTTTCCTTATTTAATTTAGAAGTAAATTTATTTTATATTCTTATTCTTAAATTTATTTTATATTCTAGATAATTATTATTCATATATTTAATTCAGAAATAAATTTATCGATACGCTGCAATCGGACGAGATTGAACTTTAGACGCATCTTTTCCTTGAAAGATTGAAATTTTTGCATTTCTTATTCAATGAAAAAAAAATAGCAGCGCTTACCTACGTTTATGTTACGTTAATTTTTGACTACTTGTCAATGTTCTCCATTGTTTTTCTTCTTGGAACGCTGAGAGATACTTAACTACTTTATATGGCCATATATTGCGCTTACCTCGCGCGATCGCGCTATTTGTTATAAAGTAATTTATCTAACTTGTATGAGCCGGTCTATGTTTAATCAGCGTGAATCTTAACATGTACACCGATTATGACATTTTTTGAAAGACATTCGGCACCGTCGCGAATTTCCTGGCGATCGGAGAACCGAGTTTGCCTTTCACGGCGCAAACATATTCGCCTCATTGGCTCTTCCTCATAAAGCGCATAATCTGAATATCCATTTATCTATCTATCTACACGAAGCCTTCGCGATGGCTCCATCACGCGCATATACCACACATACGACGATTTCGGCAGGCGATTAATCAATTATTAGACCGATTATCGTTTCATTCCAATGAAATCGGCAAATTTCGTCACTTATTAGAGACATCAGTCGTGAGTCGGGGTGATTTAAATGGTGAACCGGAAGTGTTGCGCCGGACTTTGGAAACGTACACGTGAGATGCGTTTTAGGTGTATCTTGCTGCTCGTGAAGGTGTCGTGGTGTGTCTGCGAACGTGTGTCTCGTGTAGCACACAATGATGCACAGAGAACAGCATCATGCAGGAGAAAGATTTCGGAGATCGGAAATTGTAGCGACACCAGTCACATGTCGTTCTTGATTCGACGTTGTTATACGTTCTGCATCGATATTTTAGAGGTATTTTATAAAATATTAAAAAAGAATATCTACTAATATAATAAAATATCGAATCATTGTAAGTCATACTTGTTACGTTATCAACTTGTTTAATCCTAGAACACACGATTGAGTTGTTCGAATGCTGCACATTTCTCTTCTTTAAAAAATACTAAGAATACTTGACTAGATAAACGGAAAGAACGCTTTTTCTGAAGTATCTAAAAATTTAAATAAATACAAATATAAAAATAATTTGTTGAACCATCAAAATAATTATACAGGAAACTCAAGTGTGATGAGCAATGTTGCAAAAAGTTTTGACATTCTAGCAATTAATTTGAGCTACATAATTATTTTAATTTAAAAGTTTAACAAAATGATTTTCAGATCTGTATTTCTAACTTTTTAGATTCACTTCAGTAAAACTGTTCTTTCCGGATAATGATCTCTATTCTTTTCCTTTTACACAACTTTACAAATATCTTCTAAAAATGAAGCATATAAAGTATATTTAAAAATAAAATTAAAAAAAAAATATGTAGAATTACTTAATAATTTTTGTATACTTATAAAAAAATATTAAAAATTAAATCAGACACTTGTATAAAGTATCGAAAAATCATCGTGTGTACTAAGAAAATTAACAAGACAGTTTGATCATTATCATCATTATATATATCTATTCTTATGCATAGCGACACTATTATCGAGCCAATAACGACATAGTAATGTCTCAGCGAGTGTCCACGTGCCGAAAAGATCAAAGTTTCCAGTAATAGCGGTAATAGTAGAATTATATAGTAACAGTGGTAGAGCAGTAGTAATAGTAGTAGTAATAGTAGTAGGCCGTTCGAAGTAGATGGCGAAGGGGAAGACGACGACAGGCAGTAGCATAGCGATAGACGATCGACGATTCAGTTCGAGCTGGAAGAAAAGTCATCGGGAGGGAAAAAAGAGAAATGAAACAAAGATCTGAAAAATTAATATAAAATTAAATCCCTCTTAAAAAAATCTTTCTATAATTAATTACAATCATGTCCCCAAAGAAAGAAAGTGTCGATCGATTAAACAAAAAAAAATGAAAAGATCATCAAACGGGATTCCATTGAAAGTTAAAGCTCTAGTATAGATATTATTACTGTAAAGATATACGCGATTACAAGTATCACAGCAACGTGTGAGGTATCTCCCTCGTAAGCTACGTAGAGGGGGGGGAAAAGAGCGCATTGTTGAATCATGAGATGGTAGAAAAGGATAGGGTATAGTACATATATATACATTGAGATAAGAGTGTGTATGTATATATAGCATGTATATATATAGTATACAGACAGATGTAGAGCTACATAGATATACGGAACGCTAGAGGTACAAGTAGAATATGATATATAGAATACGAAATTATATAGAGTGCCACTAGACATAGTTATGCAACTTGTTGACAATACAAAAACGTTAGTACGATAGTGGTCAAGCGCGTCAGAGATAAACGCGACGTCCATTCGAGCTCGTGCAGCGGTTCCCCAAAGAATGTGTGCTCCAACAAACTTTGCAAAATATTGTCTTCCCCCGAGATATATGCATTTTGTTCAATAAAAATACAAGTATTTACATCGAGTATTTCCCAACAACGCGTTGAACAATCTCTTTGTTTGCAAGAATTTTAACATTCATTCAATTCGACCTCTGCCCGATAACGATTCTCGTTCAAATCGATATTTTAATTGATAATCTTAAATTTAATTATTAATTAGGATTTTAATGTCTTCCATTTTCATATTAAGGATAAAGAGCGATTCGCGCTCCGATCATAGACTTATATAATAAATTACGTATTAGGTTGTAGCTGAAGACAACATATAAAGGATAGAGATATTCGTGGTTCTGTTGCTCTCTTTGTCACACATTGTACAATTAAACAAAGAAAGCATCTGACCAACTGTTTTTACCTTTTCTTATTAATGTTGTTCTCATATCTAGTGCGTAGTTCAATATAAGTCTATTTGCTCCGATACATTGACACTCGTTCCGAAGGATCTGGATGGACGTCGGGAGTGATCTCTGACGTATATCGGAAGTGTATGTGTGTATGTGTATATATATATATATATATATATATATATATTTTGTATATATTTATATACACATTTGTTGGCAAAAATTCAGTGCCACCGGAGCAAAATAATCGCACGGCTTCCGATCGTGCTCGCAATCTCGACTCAGTCGATCGATGTGTCACGGCGAAGACATTGCCAACGCATATATAAATTACTCTGTGGATCGTGACTCGCGATCCGTTATTCTCTTCTCTTCTCTAACACCACATTAGACGCCTCTTGCCTCCCCNCACACCTCGTCTCATTCTCTCTTCTTCTTTCTTCTCTCTCTCTCTCTCTCTCTCTCTCTCTCTCTCTCTCTCTCTCCTACCTTTTCGTCACTTCACTTTGCGCACTCTTTCTCAATTCTAAAAAGGTAATGACGTTGATCCCATAGAATACAGTGTTTTAAACATCTAGGCACAATTCCTAATGATTGTTTTGGGCGAGCTTGTGCGCAAGAAAATCGATCTCCCTCACTCCCGAACGGCGGAACTTCGTTGCTCGATCTTCGGACGCGTTGAAAATTTTCTGCCCATTCCAACACAATTCATGGGCAATTTCTTAATAAAAGCGCATAACTATGAGAACCGTAATTCTTAAGCGAGATTTTGTATTTTCATAAATGGAAAATACAAGCCCTTAATTATTCAAATTATTCAAAAGTGATCAACAGATTTAAATATATGACGATTTCGATGTTTTCAATCTTCGTCTCAAATAATCTGGAGAAACAGTTCAATATAAAAATTTCTTTACTTCGCATCTATTTCGATGTAGGATTGCAAATCATCAAGAGATCGAACAATTGTGATTAATCATCTGTTAATTATGCGCTCTTCCCGTGTTTTCCTGGCGATGTAGTTTCCAGACGCGTTGAAAGATACGAAATAACAAGTTCAATCACCCTTTCTTCCTATATATGAATCGTAAGAGTCGCCGCGTGCATGTGGATCGTCGCGCATGCAATTCACTCTTTTTTGATCCACATCAACGTGATTTCTCTTGTCTAAAAAAAGGCAGAAATAAAAAAAACAAGATAAATTAGAGTGGATCATGAGCGAGGAAAGTCTAAGGATCGCGCGTAAAGAGCGACATAAGGGATTCATCCGTATGTTATATACATATGTATATATATATATATATATGATATATAAATACGCACATATATATATATATAATATATTTTTATATATATACAAGTATATATATGTATCCTTTAATATAATATAATAAAAATAAATTATATATATTCCTGTTCGGAATAAGTAAGATCACACGAAGCTCTTTAGGTCGCCCCCGAAAATCGCGCGAAATGGAAGATGATTAAGGGAGAAGGGTGATTAGGCGGCCGGAGACATATAGAAAAAAACACAAAAAAACGGGTAGGTTTATTTTTTTTCTTGTTTCAATCGTTTTCTTGACAAATCGAAGATTAATTATATGTATATGTACTTTCGTCCCGCTCGCTCGCGAAGTCTTTTTATTCTCGCTTCGACACTCGGTGATATCAGAGAAAAGGAAGGGAGGGGTCAGTGGAAGAAATAAATGTGTCGGGAGAGTAGTGATACAAAGAAAAAAATCGGTATAGAGATTCGCAACACCAAGTAGATGCAGGGGAGGGAAAAGAGGAAAGGGATAGGTGAAAATTTTGATTAAAAGTCGTTGTTTCGTTAAAAATAGGATAAAATAAAAAACAGGCAAAGGACATACAGTTACTTACGAGCCGTAAACGCATTGACGGTTACAGTAAGAGCAAACATTGGTCGGAGCGGCAACAGTAGCACTCATAGTATAGTAGAGTAATACAATAGTAGAGTAATATAGTAATGATAAGAATAGAAGTATAGTATAAAGCACATACAATTTATATGTATATATAATAATAATATATGTATAGAGAGAGAGAGTATGTGAGAAAGATTAAGAGAGATAGAGAGTAGTAATATAGATGATGAAGAGAGAGAGAGAGAGAGAGAGAGAGAGAGAGAGATGTAGAGATAGAAACGATAGTATAGTTATAGATAGATGCTGAACAAAGAGAATGATAACGATCTGCATTGTCATTAAATTCACATATTGTAAGAAAATAAGGCATGTTCCTTTTTTTAAATATTGACAGTTATCGATGTCACAGTTAATCTTATATAATGCCGATCGTCAAAATTTTCTGCTAAAGAGAGAAAAGATGAAGCAGAAAGAGTAATAGTAGAATGATTAACGATAGTGAGAGAGTAGTGATAGTAGAGTAATAAGAGTAGAGTAGTGATAGTAGAGTAATAAGAGTAGAGTAGTAGTAATAATAGATAAGTAGTAATAATAGATAAGTAATAATAATAGATAAATAGTCATAGATAGAGTAAGAGTAAACATGTAGTACCATTATCAAAGAGCGATAATCCATAGGATTACAATTAAGATGATAACAATAAGAATACATTAAGAGGTAAGAAGTGCATTTTTTGCGAGAAGAGCAGTCTCTCTCTTTCTCTCTCTCTCTCGGCACGTAAATCAAGCGCGTCG
This sequence comes from Atta cephalotes, assembly GCF_000143395.1. Lineage (NCBI taxonomy): Eukaryota > Metazoa > Arthropoda > Insecta > Hymenoptera > Formicidae > Atta > Atta cephalotes. The sequence goes on from NW_012130088.1 coordinate 1,701,665, forward strand.
TTAATGCTAAGAAATAAAAAAAAAGGAAGGAGAATTTATTAAACATAAGAATAAGATAATTATATATAATAAGAGTAGATAATTAATATTAATTAGAGCTAATAACAGTAAGGATCGCAGTGGCGATAATAATAGCAACCGACGACAATTAAAAAGTATAAAAATAAAATTAAAAGTAAAAGATAAGAAGCGCAGGGGTAAAACGCAAACAAAAAAAATACGATAGCTTTAGCGGGAAGAAGTAGTGAACGATGATAATACCGATAATGTCAAAGTGGTAGAACGGGAATACTCGTAAGATGCTAAAACGCGGACAGACCTGGAAGATATATAATTGTACAATCGAACTTCTCGCACTTGTGATATGTACACATTCCCTTAAGTATTTCCTGAGATAATTTCACGAACGAGCACGCATAATATAAAGGAACTATTTTTCTCGCGGTAAGATTCGCAAAACGTTATCTCTAATTCACATGAAAGTTATGTTAGTCTAATGCCTCCTTCGGGCTGAAACAAATTACTTACGCGCGCGATTTGCGAATCGTGAGAACAAATTATGAATACAAGTAAGAATGAGAAAAGAATCTCATTCACAAGCGGATGATGTGAAGGACGAAATTTAAATTAAGAAAAAGGAAAAATAAATTTATGGTACAAAATATGGAACGGTATACAGCCAATGGAATAAAACGATGCGCCAACGACGATCGATCTTTTTGAGATCGAACGGTAAAAGCGCCTCCAGATCTGTCGAGACGGAAAATTCAGAAAAATACTTTCGTAAAAGGGGGCTGGGGTCCAAGAGTCGAGCTATAAAAAGATTGTATGCGATAATGTTAACAATATCGCGTCGGCGTACGCTATACATGTATTTAGTTTTCGTGTGAGCGTGTCGCGCCAAAAAAAAGGCACGTGGAAGATCGTCAATCGTATGTGTTTCACGCGTGTCAAAAAGTATATACTTTTGTGTTTTATATATATATATATATATATATATATATATATATATATATATATATATATANACACATTAGTAGTAGTAGTAGTTAGTTAAGTAAGTAAGTACGGTACGGTAACGGTTAGGTAGGTGTGGTC
>NW_012130088.1:1702782-1726587 GCF_000143395.1 Atta cephalotes
GTACGTAAAGTAAAGTAATATATTACGTTTGTTTATTATTATATATATATATATATATATATATATATATATATATATATACATATTAGACACCATGCATGAGTGATGTATGAAATGCGAACGTGTGGATGTGCGCGCGTCTCGCGTAAATGACCGACAATAGAAAGATCGCGTCTCGCCGATCATCTCGACGATTCGGAAAATCTCTCCCCTTTTACTCCTTCTCTTTTCTTCCACGTCACAACTGTTCCCTGAATTTTTGTTTCTCTTACTTTCTTCTTTTCTCCTGCCGCGCGCTTCCATCGCGATTCGCGGTGCAGGGCGCAACGAATAGGAAAAAAAAAAAAAACAAGATCACTCTCGTGATCTCCGCCTTCCTATCGATAAGACTAATCCCTAATCGAACTTACTAAGAAAGAGCTTAACCGTAAAACGCCCGCTCTGACAATGGTTCTCGTCGAAAGAAAATTGTCTGTTTTGCCGGAGACGAGCTGATTGTGACTTGCAACGCAATTCCTGGCCCATGATTGGTTTTCTCTCTCACATATATATCTTCTTTTTTTTTAAAGATTTACCAGCTTTTAGAGAGCGCCTTGCCGGCGATCGAGCTCCTGATGACGCGATCCCGCACGATTCTGGATTTTATCAATCTTGCGCTTTGCAAATATTATTTCCACAACACAATGTGACAATAGAGAATAAATATCTTTCAAAGGATGAAAGATCTCCTTTTTCTACCTTTTTTTATCGGATCGAAACCACGCTCTACGCGCGGAATTGTCATCAGCTGTTGATCGGATCGGCAAACGACGACTGTGAGACGAGGAAAAGAAGGAAAGTACATGCAGAAAACCAAGGATCTTCCTGGGCACGGAATTTGGAAAGTTCGAGAGCTAAAAGGCAGAGTTGACACTTGTCACGATAGGCTTGGAAGTTTTTGCAAACAGGCGAAAAATAGCTGGCAAGATTGCTCGGAAAGGCTTGGAGCGACGTCAAAGAAGTAGTATATGTACAACCTGAGATTTTTCACAAAATTCTCGAGCGAAAAAGGATGAGAAACGTTCGAGATGATACATTCTAAATTTTATAAATTTATCGAACGAAATATTCCTTTTTAATATTCAATCCATACACAAACGACTTTTATAAGATTTCTCATCATTTATGTGCCAACTAATAAAAAACTCAACAATGTAGCTAAAATATCGTTAAAAGGCAATCTATTAAAAGTATATTTTATCGGCCACGATATAAATATTTCGAAGACATAAACCGTTCTTCCAACAATTATAATCATTTTGCGGGAAAAACATCGATCTGATCACAAATCTATAGACATTTTCGGAAATAAGTCATGATAACGACGCGAGCCGGAGACGAATCAACGTATCTTCATGTTTATATCTTCTTTTATTTACAATTCTAGCTTGTGAAATCGCGCCGAGTTGTCTGCCAGCTCGGTGAAAATCTCTCGAAAAAGGAAAATCCATGATTGGAACATGAGAAAGTCTCGTTGCGAACAGGAGATAGGGATGGAGGATCGAGAAAAAGAAGGGAACACGAAGAAAGGGGTTCGGTACGTAGGCAGCTTATCACGGCTTTTCCGAGATTCCCTTCGTCAATTGTCGATACAGAAAGTCGAGTGATTGTCATTTAACTATACACATTACTTAAATCTGGAGGCTTAATTAGAAAGGAGCTACTACACGACTCTAAGACGCTACTAACGTTTCTTTTTTTCTTTTTACGCTAACAGTTCTTCTTCTTACAGGATGCGCTTCTCTTCCATCTTCTCTTTTTTTTTCTCTTAAGCAACGCTTCTCATCGTTTTAACGACTACTGCTTAGTTAATTTCTACAATTCTCACTGACTTACAACGTACAATGTTTTTTTCTTCAGTATTTTTAAAATTCAGCTGTCCTTTATACGCGCGCTAATCGAGAAAAAAAACAAACGGATATCCTACATTTCCGACTACAAAGGTGTCGTCTCGTTACGAGAGACTCTGAACGATCTCTCCGTCTCACTATTTCTCTCTCTTTATCATCTCGAAAATTAGGCTCCATTGAATTGTACGTTTGTCTCTATGTTCGTTCCTTTTCTTTTATCTGGTTATATCGGCAATAGCGATAGCGATACAGTTTCGGTACGACTTGAAATATTTGATAGCGGCTCCATCTCATCGAGGCCTCTCTTCGCTATTTCCCCCCTTAAAATAAGAAATCCTACCGAGAATTCGAGACCTAAGAACGTGGTCGAATCGTTCCTTTCAACGCAAAGATAAAATGATGACAGAAGTTGATTGATAGCTCATTCGTCCGCGGTCCCACCGTCTCGTCCTCGAGATCTAAATTGGCGTAATTCTCGTGAAAGCAAGAGCAGGCAAAAAAATCGCGAGATCACTCAGTCAACAGGCACACCAACGAATAGTCCGCGTGTTCCAGCGACCTGCGCGACGTCGAAACGTTATGCATGCAGAAGAAGAAATCTCGCATTCGGATTCCCTTCGCCCATCCGCGTTCGAAGGATCGAGATAACAATCAATGTGCCAATTTAGAAAAGCCGAATTTAAGGATAGCAGCTTTATTCAAGCAAGGGAGATACGAATTGTTGGCGTTTTGATACAAAAGTAAAGTTTGATCTTCACAAGTTCCTTCCTTTGATATTCAGATTGTGTCATCCAATTGTAGTTATTTTAATGTTACAGCATGTCAATATTTGAACAGATCGTTATCTCGACTCTCCTAATCCTTTATGTAAAACACCCATCGGTTACGATTTATTATACTCCCTTATAGAAATTTAAAACTGGAAAGTAATAATTAACTATTTATTTTGAGTATTAAAAATATTGTTCAGTGCTTTTAATACTGAAAATAAATAATTAATCACTACCTTACAATATTAAATTGACGGTACTGGATTTCTGTAAGGATTACCGATTCTATCCCGAAAATTTTTGTTACTGTCCGCACTTTGGAGACCCTGTGTGTCTTTTAAATGCTTCTCCCCTCTCGCGATAAACTAATATATACTTATTATAATTTTTCGAGCTGAGTTTCTCTCATGTAAATGAAAGTGTAATATGTGTGTTTGTGCGTGTTATGTATGTTCGCGTATATTTGCCCACACAGCACTTCCAAGGGACATCCTGAGAACATCTTTAAAAAGTAGATCGTCCTCTAGATGTCTTTAAGATATTCCTTAAAAGATCCATACTATATGGGTGTCATCAAAGTATTTTCTTACTGCTGGCCGTCTGTTATCACGTAACATCTAAATCGTTCTTTCAATACTAGAAGAAGGGGTCACTCGCGAGTCGCGATATACACTAACTTTGAAACACGGGAAAAGAAAACGCAAGAAAACGGGGATGCCGTCGGCTTGTTACATCGACGGTACGCGTGTCACGTTTTAGATCCGTTCTTTTCTTGATTTGAACGACGCCTAAGGCCCCGATTAGGCAAGCAGACCATATTCCTGATAATTTTCTCAACGATATACCTAAGATAGCACAGATATAGTCATTTAAAACTCATCATATACATATATTTTTTTATACCTCACATCTCCAATCATGTTAACGTTGCGTATTGTATGTACGTTGCGTGTGTATGTGCGTGTGTCACGTGTTCTTCCTCCGTTTTTGCCGGTTCTATGTACTTGAGTTTCCGCCGCGCATTATATAATATATATTTATATATATATATATATTTATATAGATTAATCTTCTCTCTAATTTATGTGATAATCCGTAACACGTTAGTAACCCTATATATAGACTTATCCCTTATTAATAAAATATAGATTATCCGGATTGTAGCCGCATTTTACAGGACACACCTGTTACAATGCGATATATCAAATATATAATAGATATAAGTCCGTGAATGTATGTCTGTTGAGTCTGTGTATGCATGTATATGTGTATGACTCGCGTCTGGAGCGTATGTATGTCTGTTTTGTATATTTCGCGTACATAAATGGATTAGTGGATACCCTCTGTGTGTAGGCTAAGCTTCTACTAACGTGGCTCTCTACCAGACCCCGAATTTCCTTGGTCCGAGTGCGATGTCTCACCGACGTCGCCGCGCTGCCGATTCTACCGTGTCTCCATGACTTTTTCTCGATCTCAATGAACCGAGCGATCTTCAATATGCAAAATTTTGCTTGACAGAAAATAGACACTCGCGTCAGGATAATGAAAATGTTAAGAACTCAGACATGAAAAACGCAAGCAACAGAAATAGGGAATAACGCAGGCAATAGACTTCAATCTATCAGAAATTGTTGTGCATTGATATTACACGGTCCGATAGATTAAAATCTATCACCTGTATATTATTTCTTGTTTCTATTGTTTATGCTTTTCATTACTTACAGCAGAAAAAGTTGCTTTGCAACCGTTGTAAAATTCATTAATATGATTGATTTTGCTCTTAGTTCCTCTCACTGGATCTAAATGTATAAATCAATCATATGAATCTTACAACAGTTGTAAAGTTTTTTTTTCTACTGAACGCAGTCACTATGACTGAATCCTAATACTCATTTTATCCTGAATATCCTCACTCGATAGAAATCGTTTCTTCTTTGATTGTTATTCATGTATTTATCTATCTTTCACGCGAAGGTTTCCGTCGCGTTCTCCGTTGATTCGCGCGATATTATTCATCCGCAGTATCTTTATCGGAGATTCTGTTGGATATGCGAAAATGTTTACGTTGCGGGAGGGATGAACCCTCCTTGAACTATCACCGGTTGATTCCTCGCGCGACGAGTCTGGAGAAATTTCGGAGTCTGAATAATCTACGACACCATGTAGCGAGTGCTGGCTACTCCAACCCTCACCTCGGCCCCCCTCAACCCAGCTAGTGATATAATCGATCTATCCGTCTACAGGGTGCCTCCTCTTACTCATCACTTTTTTTTTCTTTTCATTTTTGCCCACCACGTGAGGATCGTTCGAACGAAAAGGAGGAAGGCCGATCTAACATGTGTTGTAACGGCGACAAAATAAACCGAATAGATGTGTGATTTAACGTCGGGCACCCTGTAGATATCTATAGTTCTGTATATAGCTGCCCCGTTTTCCGGTACGTTTTTCTATTAATAATAAGTCCATTGGAAAGAACGGCTCGCGCCGCTCGTCGAAACGAGTTTTGGCGATAACGCTTCGGAGGAATCTTGCGCCGAATTCCTCCTTCTGCGAGCAGAAGAGCTGATTGTCACCATTAGAGTGGCGTGAATGATGAAAGAAAAAAAGGAAAGAAAGAAAAAAATAATGTTCGAGTTTACGTCGACAAGAAATTCGAAAAAACGAGAGAGAGAAAAAACGAAGACAAAAACGCTGGATGCGCTTACGTGGATCGTCACGTGTATCATGTGTTCCGTGTGAATTGGTGTGTACAGATGCGTGTTGTACGCATCAACAGGAATGTGCTAAGAACGGCCGGCAAGTAATAAAATATAATTAGTGACCTGGCGTGAACGGTGGGTGCTCGACGTTGACAATTCGCGAAAAAGATACACGCGTGTTTGTGTGTATATATATGTATGTATGTATAAATCGAAATATATAATATATATATATATATTAGCTCGGAAAATCGAGTAACACTCTCTGTGCGAGCTGTTCAGGTACGCTTAGACGATATTCGTGCCGGAAGTAAAGATTGTACGAAAGCTTTCCCGCACAGTTTCTCCCTCTTTTTTTCCTCCCTCCTTGTGGCACTCTCACGCTATGTTCCACGATATGCGATAAGAATCGAGGAGAATACGAACGTGTAAATGTCAGCGCGCGAGCTACTACAAGATATCGCAAAGATATTAAAGGTACCGCACGAAAAACGATTCGAATGAGACAGACAAAGTAGGTAATGTAAGAGAAGCGCTTCTTGAATTTCTAGATCAATACACAGCGAATTAAGCGAGCCACTTAAAGGGAACTATTATATTTCGATAAAATAAAAACTGGATCGCGCGCTGGAATCTAGATGTACATTCGTGGGCGATTGCGGAGGTGTATTTTTGTGTATTGCTTAAGTAATATGTATTGCGTGTGTATGTCTATGTGTATGTCTGTGTATGTGCGCGTGTAAGTGTCGTGAATATCTCTCGTGTTAACAGACCGTGTTGCAGTCCAAGTGCTCGGAACGTGTGTCCGGTTAAGAATGTATAAATGCAGTCCAAGTAAATAACGTAGTATCAGAGGTCCGAAAGACACAGATCATAGATGCAAAGACTGGCCCCTTCGCTCATGCCGGCTACTCGCTACGTCTCTAAACAACTAGCTGATTGGTCGGTACTCGATCAAGGCGAGACCGCCGATCGAAGGGGGTCCCGGCGGAAATGTTTACGATCGTACGAGGAGAACCCCCGAGGATCGGCGTCCACGCAATCGAACGGGGATATCCCATTCGCACTGCTCCACCAAGAGATCCCGTTCTAGAGTTTTATCGGCTAGCCTACTTTGGCACAAACAGCACATCATGTCCGAGCCGGCATTCGCTTTATTTTATTTTTTTTTCACAGTTTCGTCATTCCCCCTGCCTTATATCGCTGCGCGGTTCTCGGCTTGGAGAAACTCCTCTTCCTACCCTTTTATATAGTTCAATATCCGTCAAAGTCGCGCGACAATACATTCAACATGAATACAATTCTTTCGTTCCGTTTCTCTCTTTCTCTCGCACTCGCGCAATTACTCTCTCCCTTTCTCTCCCTCCCTCTCGCTCGTTCAGTTATGCCTTTGCATAACAGTCTCCTTCCAACACACACTAATCCTTTTCCTACTTCTCTCTACGATCAGTTATGTTATATCAGTAAAATTTAATTGACTCCAACAGAACGTCGATTAGACAGAAACCCGTGGGCTTTGCCGGCGCGCGTGCGGCATGTTACGTTTAAGGACTTCAGGATTCTCATTCTTAACAGAAATAAGATCAATTATCCTCAACGACCTTTGCGACGTCCGATCTAAATTCCGTTTCGCGCTTTTCGACGAGGACACCTCAGACACCTCGAAAACCACCCTAATCGATCTTGCACACTAAATCCCTGTAAATACAATTCTAGCCTATTATTTTGCTTTTCTCTTCAACGCTTTGTCCAACAAGAACTCAACGTTGCAAATGATTCGTTTAATCGAATGATGATTCGCCTCCTCGAATACCAATCTATATATGTGCGATGCTTCCTCGAGATATTCGCTTGTATTTACGGGGAATCCTCACAATCGCAGACTACTGAAGGAATGCTTTGATATCAGGAACTCTCTCGAAGGGGTGGATCAAAGCTCGTCAAACGATAGATCTATTGTTGGCACAGAGACATGATAGTACCTCTCTCTTCTTCGAATACTGTCCATCTATGCGAACTATCCTCGAGGTATCCTGAGTGTCACTCGTTGATTCGCTACGACCGGCACCAAACTTTCCACGCGCGCCCCGTACGTTGCAAACTTTTTAATTAGCGATATGTTCAACGGTTCACTCCTTCCTCTCCTAGTCAATTACTTATCTAGTCGCTTACTATACGATTAAGATCCTAACACATGCCTAAGCATCTATTCTAACTAAGAAATCTGCGCGCATTCAGTTGTATCTATGCGTCTGTATGTATTTGTGTATGTGTACGCGCGCGCGCGCGCGCGCGCGCGTGTGTGTGTGTGTGTATGTGTGTGTGTGTGTATAAATCAGAGGGCGGTCGAAATATTTATCTTCGCGCGCGGCGCGTGCATGAATGTATGTGTGTTTTGTGTCCGTGTACGTATAACTGCATAATTGTACGGTCTCGTAAAGACGCGGATACGTGTGCGAGTGCGTTATAATACTTATCTCCAAACTGAAACGTACAAATTATAAAAATGCCATCTGTGACGACCATATAATGACGCGCGCAAACGCGTCGCATGGATCTGCGGAGCAGAGAACTCGCCTCGGTCATTGAACGTTCAGGCATCGCTCGATCTTCCCCTAAGAAGCGTTCGACTTCGCCGGATAGTCGAGAATACTGCAGGTACCTTCGGGGGCGAGAAATACGCCCCGCGAAGAAACATAAAACATAGGTCGAGCGGGCCAGATACGTTCAGAGTAGCATACCCCAATTAGGATTGCTCTCAGCACGCAACGAATGACTTTGATTGCTTCGCTTCCGCCTTACGAACGGATCAACCAATCGCGATAAGTAATAACGGATATGGGAAGAATTTTGAAGGTCGATTCGGCGCTCCGCGCCTTTCAACTCTTCTCTCCAATTTTGGCCGCTGCCAATTTTGCGACGTAAAATCAACGAGGGCGATCGGTTCGTCGGCGAAGTAGTAATACTTCGTGAAAGCATGCAAAAGGTCCCGTGACATTGGCCATTTTTTTATTTAGATACCCGGTCAATTAAAACACGTCGTTTCCATCGTACTCGATCGGTCGGCCTCGTCGATCGTATGTCTCGCCCTCGAAATGGAACGGAAGCCACGAAGAAGTACGCTCGGTCGCATGTGTATTTGGTCGTCAGAAGAATGAAGATTGTCTCGTGGTAAACGCTGCTGATTCACGATAGTCGGCCGTCGCGTCACGCGTGAACGTACGACGATCGTCTTGAGATACCTCGCGGTCCGTTTGTTCCCACTTGGCATTTCTCCTCGAGTCCGCTCATCGAACGAGCACGTTGACGACGGAGACCTACTTCCGAATTGCGATATACGGACGCCGTCGCGCGCGCTTATCGCGAGATGGTCGCCCTTGTGTCCACGTAACTTTGAAAAATTCTTAACCGTAATCACTGTAGCGGTTTGGGCCGCGCGATCATGAATTTTACATGTATAATAATATATCTTATCTTCCCTAGCATTAACTCTGTACAAGAGTCAAGGACTGTTCGCCACTGTGCTGTTTCCTCGCTCCCATCTAATCCTAATCTCTCTTCCCTCTTTTACACATGCTTTCTCTATGTATGTCTGGCTGCTAGGCTCTTTGTTTTATTTTGCATATCTCTCTCTCTTTCTCACTTTCTCTCTTTATGTTTCTCTCTTCCTGCGACGGTCCTGGCTTTCATAAGAATAATCACGTTATTATTCTCTTTCTCTCTCTCTCTCTCTCCTCCTTTCCTTTCCCGCAATCCTTGTCTATTTCTAAATTTCTCACATATTTCTAAAATTATGAAACTGTCGCGTTAATACGCTCGAAAGCCAGCACCGGAAACTACCTTCGAGAAGGCCGTCGCGAATTTGCCTCTTCATCGTTTAATTTGAGCGCTTGCAGCCTTGGTACACCTCAAAACACCCTAGTAACACCCCTCAAATCGTCAAAATCAACCGGATGCGAAAATAAGTGCGTGCTATATAGACGTCCCAACAACAAGGGCAAGGCCTCGAGAACATCCTAAGCTCGCTCGGACGAGGTAGCTCCTATCCGCTTGTGCTGCTTCAAAGTCCGAGTACGATGCAGTTCTGCATTGGTTACACGCGCAGTGCAGGCCAACAATAGCGTAGCGACTCTCGCAGGAACGGACGAGCACCCGAGTGGATCCAACTACGTGACCATCAGTCGTAAACCGAAGCGGGTGACCAAAGGGGAACTAGGGCGTATGGCTGGTACCATTGCTGCTCGTGCGGTGGCGATTCTTGTTAGATATTGCTCTTGGAGAATGACACTCTGAGATGGTTGGACTCGCTAAGCTGATAGTTGTGCATTTTCTATAAAAGAGGAAGAACGAATCGATTTTATAGTCAAATAACTGAAATTTACATTTTACGGATTTGACTTTAAATTAGATTTCAAGTAAAGTTGAAGTATTTTCGTTCTACTTTCTTTTTCTTTAAAAATACTTGCGATAGATACGGAGGCATGTTGTAAGAACCGATATGTATATTTTTTATAAACTCGATGCCCTAAGAAATTTTATTTTTATTTTACAGAACATCAGGATTATTGTTTCTCATAAAAGTAATGAATTAATTACAAAAACTACTTATCAGAGAAGTGCTGAATAGTTTAGTATTATTTGTTTATTGAGCAAAAAACCCGATTTTGATTCTCGAAATTGCAAGCCCATAAATATAACACTAGAAATTTGAAGAAGAAAAATATTTCATTCTGTAAAAATAAAGTACCGAAAATATGAATTTAATCCTAAAGAGATAATTACGAGAGACAAATTACTGCGTTGTATGTTAAAGGGAGAAAAATTTTTAAATAACAATAATAAAATTATATAAATGAATTTTAAAAACAGAACTCCTCCAAAATGAAAGTTGGGAAAGAAACTTATAATAATCTTTTTCATAAAAATTACAGCTATAATGAAATTAAGGAGCAAATCAAGATTTGCGTAGCTTAAGCTTTTCGATAGAAGATCACAGTTCGACTTGGGCTTATTAATGACAACAATGATGACTTACGATCAGCGCAGCCACGGCATCGTCCATGTTAGGCATTTGTATGAGAGCCATCTTCCTGTCCTTCGGGAAGAACTTAAAAGCTTTCACAGTGAAGCCGTTCTTAGTGAAAGCATCCTTGATTTCTTCCTCCGCTACCGTAGCTCTGAAAGAGTAAATTGAATGTCGTTAAGTCCAAGAGAAGCAGCGCGAAATATAATATGTATTATTGTTAGATTACTCACGGAATGTTTGATAAATGCAGGGTCGAGCTCGGCGGATAGATGTTCTGATAGTTTTTCGAGCCAGGTTTCTTGAATCGATGAAGAGTGCTGTTGGTGTAATCTTTCGTGAGGCCCGCATCTGGCTGTCCTTCTTTTGGCAATTGAACCGTTTGGTGTTTGCTGAGCATTACTTTGATTTGCTTTCCAAACACTCTTAACTTGTCCATATGGGTTAGCGCTGTTATATAAATTAAACAATGTTAAATAACTATTGATATGTGTTCGGATGTTAACATAATTACAGTATATAGCTGTGGAATAAGAAACCGTGTCTTGTAATTTCACAATAAAAAAGTGGGCCGTATATATATATATATATAATTTTTTTATATAAAGATCCTAAACAGCATATAAAACTGCAGCTATAAAAAGTATATCTAAATCTGTATTTAAATTTTAAAATGTCTTGTTTCAAGTACAAAATGCTTTGTGAATTTTTGTTTTAAGTCTATGGCACATGATATATTTTTTCTTACCAAAATTGCTTGCATGTCAGTAAATTAGAAATTCTGTGTATGATGCAACTCTAATAATTTACTAAAATGAAAGCAATCCAGCAGAAAAAAATGCATCATGTGCGGTTTTACAGTCATGTGTAGGTTTTATGGTAATTGATAAATGAAATTTCTCTCCTCTCTCTCTCCTCTCTCATGTTTTTATCAACAATTTAAAACTTCATAGTACTAATTGTATAGATTGTACACTGAAAAGAGTTTGGTTGCATTTTAAATTGGAATTTAATTTTGGTTAAAAATGGACAAATCAGAATTTTCTGATTGAGTCCATTATAATTTCTAGTTGAGATAGTCAGAAAAACTGACTTCTGATTGATATGATCAGAATCTTCTCCATTTTCAACCAAAAAACTTTTTCAATGTACAATTGCCGAAATCGAAAGTTAAACAAATGAGTTATTTACAAGACAAAACGCAATTTCGAGTTATCGTTGCACATAGCTAAAAAAAAATGTCTACTCACCTAAAAGCGCCTGATGAGGTTCGGCCATCTGTATTAGTGCCGAGTCTTTCTTGTTGTAGAGGATCTTCACGCGCTGTACATCCCCGTAAACGCCTATATGCACAATACGCAAATTTCTCTTTAGTAAACTCTGGTGGCGACAAACCATATTCTTTTTAGAGAAGTTGCTTTGAGGGTTATCGAAGATGAACGGGACAATATTTCAGTCGATCGAAATCGGGGTACGATCGGATCTAAGAATCGGGACATGCAAGAGGCGAGCGATTCGGCTAAAAGCTTTATTTTCAAAGTACAAAGTTATACGGTTTACAAAATAAAAAATTGTAATTATTCATATTAATAGTCTCTTTGATACTTTTATTTCGCACATTATTTTTATGTAACATTTTCTTTTTTAATAATAATTTGCTAACAAAATTAGAAAAGCTAGAAAATAAATAAACTAGTCAATAAATAATTTGCAATTATTAATCTTCATAATCCAGTAAATTTTTGTTAAAATAAAACGCATTAAAAATCAACGAAACAGCAACAATTTATTATATGTGTTTCCACGAAGTTTAATTCATTTAAATTTTACATTTTTCGATATTACGTAGCTGCTTAGCGAAATGAATGAAATTTTTGCTGGCTAAAAGTCGAAAAATGGATGTCTACGGGACGGACAGAAAATTTTTAATAATTTTTTAAAACGCGCTCTGTAACGCAGTACGTGACTTTTGTACGTTCGTTTGCAATTATCCGGGAAAATCTGCATAACAATCGCTCACGGAAAGGAGAAACATGACCGCAGCCGAGTCGCTACGCCTCGTTAATAGTGAGTTTCCTATGGAATTACGTAAAATAAGCGAAAGCTTATGTAATATTAAAGGTTGTGTGGAACTGATATTAATAAAATATGAATGAAATAATCTGTATAAAGAGATGCTTGGAAATGGAGATCTATGAGAGAACATGTTCGATGTCGATATGGCGACATGACGATGATGATGACGGTATGACGGGTGATCATGATTTTGCGAATGGAGTAGCTTGTAGTAATAAAATAAGTTGAAATCACGAAAATATCGAAAGAGTACGGATTAAACGTTAATCAGAGTTATGGCGGATGTCTCACGGAGAGTAAAACATGACGAGAGGGAAAGAATGACGATGCTCGAGTTTTGTGAGTTGCCGAAAAGAAAAAAAGAGAGTGAAAAAATCATACAAATAAAACAAAAAATAAATAAATAAAGTGAAATAAAAATAAAACCGAGGAAGAAGGAAGAGATCTTTTCTTTCTTTTATTATTTTTCAGTATGAAACGTAAATCTCGGACGTGACAATCGTATGAAAGAGATTCTACGTTGGCATGTTCCGTTTTGTGCGTGTAACACGTTTGTCTTGTTCGTCTCTATCGCGAAGAATATGACTATGTGACCGAATAAAAAAAAATGTTCAGACGAATGTCTTCATCTGCCATTTTCTATCTCTTTTCTTTTTTCTATTTCAATTAAATTCGCGCGTACAGCGAAATATTTCCGGGACGTAATGTGTCGCGTATCGCGCGTCCGTGTAATGTGTTGCGTAGGTGTGAGAACGCGAAGGTGTAAATATAATAATTAATAATGTAATATAATTAATAATATAAATGTGGAGACGTACCAAACAGGGTAAAGAGAGCGTCAGGCGTGACCATCTACACAGAGAACAGACAGAGTCCAGTCAGTAGTCAGCGAGTATAATAGGATTTAAATGTAAAAGTGTTGATGTGCGCACAAGATTCGCGTTTTTCAAGTTCTCGCATTAGCTACGAAAAAGAAATGCTACGTGCAAAATTGTTAGGACAAGAAGAAAAAACATTTTCTTATATATATATATATATATATATAGTATGTATACAGATATATGTAATTATCCACATGATTAATTTTTCAATAAATTTCGATCGAAACGCGTGATCTTTATCTTTTTTTCTTTTGCAAAAATTGAAGACGGTTGAGAATTGTCAGACTGCGAGGCTTGTGCGCGACACAACGATAGTAGTACACACAGTTATAGTACAGTAGTGACAAGTTGCAGCTGCGAAGTGTGACGTCGACACACAGTTTCTTGCCGAGGCGACATTCATCATCCCGTTGAAGCTTCTTACGCGATAATGTTCGTCGTTTTTATCGAACGCTAACATCTAAGTTCGTATGCAGGAGCTTATAGCTTGGGTCATATATAAATGCCCGTAACAAAGTATAGAATTGTTCAAACTAGATATTAAAATATAATATTCATTCACGAAATATTGTAAGCCAAAGTATGAGAAAGTAAATGTCGCGATAAATGTTGCCTTGCAAGAAGTAACGTCGTATAGTCGACGACGCTACGAATTAATTAGGACGCAGGATGGTGATTTGTATGTGTTTCGAAAATGAGCAAGTAGGGGACAGAATCAAAGGTTTCGTGACGAAACAGGGCACATACGCATCGCGGCTCGATTTTTCCACCTACTCGACTGGAGAATCTTGGAGAATCGTTCCATAATTTCAAATAAATAAAAAAAGATAAAAAATCAAGCATTTTTCTCTTAATTCTAAAACAATTTAACATCCTTATTGTTTCAAATTTTTATTCTAAATTTATTCTATATATTTATAAAAATATTTGTCAATTTGGTAATGTTTGTGATAATTTTCCATCTCTCTCTTAACAAACGTAAACAGATTACAAATTCTCCTAGACATTAACGATCGATTTTGAATGTATGCATATTGTCGAGCTTGCTTGAAAGACAATCTCCTGTCTTGAAGTTCGCAGTTGGCGAAATCAGCCGAAGCTCAACCTGGTGGAAAGATCGAGCCAGAGAGTCGAGAAATTGCGGGGTTCGCCTACGTAGCACTACGTTGTAACTCGCTCGTTAGGCTGTGTAATTATACGTGTATGCACGTGCGTATATACCGGATGGAGGTTGACTGGGCTGGTTGGTCCCGCGTGTCGCACTGAGAGAAATAGCGTGCGGTCTCTTAAAGGTATATAACAAGGAGTAAGAGCCCGAGAGGTGGGAACGAGAAGAGAATAGAGAGGGAAAAGTGAGATGGTACAGAGAAAATAGAGAAGAGGTTGCGCGTATGTGTGCGTGTGTCGCACCGGGCAAGACGATTGAATGTTCTCGTGACAAAGATACGGCGGACCAGGGGCTTTAATACACATACACACGCCCATACACACGCATACACACTGCATAGAGACGACAGATGCCATACAACAGATATATTATTCGCATACAACACACTTATTTGTACGTGGCGGCCTACTTCTCTCAGTGCTCGAGATCTACTCGATTCGCGCAACATCCCCATTGTTGTGTGCGTGCATCATTTAACACTTCGTCTCGTTAAATATATGTAAACTGAGAGAAAAATAGTTACAGTTACCATAATTTAACTAGAATTTATAATTATTTTTAAGACCAATTATTTTTTCAAATAAAAGTAAATATGACACAATAAATTTTGATCAACTGTTTTCTCAACAAGTAATAAATGTTTCTTATAAGCTTTTTACACTAAAAAAGAATTTCCTTTCCAAAAAAGGTTTACCACCTCTCAAATTTTAGAAACTTCAATCCAAATTTCTTGTATAATAACGCAAATATTCGTGATAAATGTAATGTAACTATGAGAGATTCAAATGTTTTTTAAAATACATAAAAATAAATACAATCATATAAAGCTCCTTTTTATTTACATACAACTATAAATCATATATTAAAATAATGAAATTTATTAGCACACAAATATTTAAAATCAAGAATTACAAGGGTTAATTTACAAGGGTTTCTATTTATTTGAAATCACATTTGAATGATAATTTTTATGTTTTTATTCTATAAGATAAAAGGAAAAGTTTAAACTGTTTTAAATTTTAATTTATTAGGTTTTTTTAAATAAAGTGTTTGATTTTTCAGAATACATATATTGGAACTTTTCTTAATCTTATATTCTTTTTCAGCAATTAAACATATATAGGAATCACCATTTAGATGTTAAAAAAACAGAAATCTTGTAACACGATGTTATTGTTACTAATATTAGCAGTAATAAACTAATCATAAGTATTTGAATATAATTATAATCACAAATACCAAACACTTTTCCCTCAGTGCATCGTTGTGTCTAGAAATCTACGCTATATTCTCGTACGCTTAGTCGGAACTGATTCTCTTCCACCTGAAGAGATCCCGTCCAAGCCAAGATGTGATTGATCTCGACACTTTCGAGATTTTACATGAATAAAGCGCAGATTTTTATAATACAAAATAGTAAATCGAAACAAAGAGTTAAACGAACACGACTCAATGGAAACGGAAATCTTCCATCTCCTCTGCATTCAATGCAATTCTGATAGGAAGGTGATACACGAAGAAAATTTCCGAATGTAGAAAATAGAGAATACCTTTGGATAATTACGATAATTTGCCAAAAGATCTTTAAATGTAGTCGCGAAGATATAAACTTTCCAATTTTTTCAAAATCTTTCTCGAATTTTCTTCGTGTATACCACGCCAGAGTTTTATACAGTTTCTCGTTTTTGGAGAACAATGTATCGAGGAGAATCAGGATGAAACTTGAGGTTTCTTGAAATACTTACCTCCTCGTTGAGGTTGCTGACGAGTAGCACAGCCGATGCTTGCGCGCTTCCTTGGACCCGGACACCTAGACCAGCCGCACCAAGAGGGAATCCGCCGAGGCCGGCAAGTCCGCCAGCTGGAGGTACGCCGTTATAAGGCCCGGCCAAGGGCGAAGCGAGACCGTGCATCGCAAAGGGCGTGGGCAGCACACCCGGTGCCCCTGCAATGGACTCTACTTCAGGAAGTTCAGACGACATTATTATCATTGTCGATATTGCAATTGAAAAAAATTGAAAAAAGAAAGAAAAGAAAGTATACAAGTCGCGAAGACCGAGCGTGATCCTGTCTCGAGAATTTCTGGAATCGTAAAATCCTTCATAAAATCCGAGTGTAAAACGCCACGTTTCTAATTACGATGTCTCGCGATTCATTGAACGGTCGTTTCCGTCGATACGTGAACGATCTTCTCGTCACGTAATTAATCGCGTTTCTTCATCGTGATTTTCGGAGACCGACCGTCACGAGATCACCTCAATCCTCAGTCATCAACGGACTGTTTGCGCAACGAGATAGGACGCAAAGTGGATTACATTGTTACAGATTAAATACCAACAACAACGCCGTGAAATTAATTTAACCCAAACAAGCGCCGGGCCGAGCGTGTAATTTAAACTAGCCGTTGTCGCCACGATACAAACGCAAAAATTCAGACGATTCGGCGAACCGGATCGTCCGCCGAGTACTTTATACTAATTAATTAATTTACCCGAGGAAATAATAACGTCCGACTGGTGCACGTAGCGGACAGAATGTAGTTCGAAACGCCAGCAAATTGCTTCTACCATCGTGAGATAATAATAATAATTCAGTCCGACGTCCGAATGACGTAAAATCGGTATCACTACTAACGTAATTAATTCCGATAAACGTAACGCCGTTAATTGGCCGATCAACCTTTCAATTATACCTTTCACAAAGCTCCGCGAGCTTTTACGTTAGCTAAATAAAAATCACAAAAACGTCTCAAATTCATTTGGAATAGATGTTTTAACGACGATGAATCCCGTAAAGCTCACCTGTCATGAGTTACTGAATACATATTCAACTATTATCAGGTTATTATTACACGAAATCGTGTAAGAGTAATGTAATTCATCGCTTATACATTTCGTGGAATATTCAGAATTACTTCGGTCGAATTTCGCTAGCGTTTAATAACGATGAATTTTGCAAAACAATTTTGAATGCGAACTATATAACTATATTTAATTATTATTGAGCATTACTGCACAAAATTGTCCACGATTAATGTGTTTATCGATTACATATCGCACGTGGTCTGTTCCACATTGTATAATGTACATATGCATTATACATATGTATATAACTTGGATATATGTATATATTACACACACACACACACACACACACACACACACACACACACACACACACACACACACACATATATATATATATATATTGTATATATATATATATATATTGTATATATTGTATATATTGTATATATACACAGGATCGAGCAAAAAAAACTCTATTTTGTCTACATTAGATAAATTATCGAATTAAATAAATATTTTATTAAACATTTTTATGATATAAATTTGAACGTACTTAGCAATATTTTCAAAGTTAAAGTGGTAATTAATGAGAATAAAATGATTGATAGTGTGCAGAATAGATGTATAATGCTATAATTAAATTAACTTTTTATTGTTTTTTTATTGATTCAAGTTTCTGTACAGATAAAAAAAATTAGAAAAATATATGAATTATTTTAAAACGAGTTATTTTATAATAATTTCTTTATCTTTCATAAATAAATTTTCTTAGTACGCGAAGTTGCATGTTGCTAAATAACAAATATAAAAATGATATTAATGTCTCTACTAGAAAATAAAATATAATGAAACATTCAGATCGCACATTTTTTTATTCCATAAAGACCATAACAACAATTAAGGGTAAATTCTTGAGATAATTTCAAGAGGGAAACTCTAATACTGAAACTCGAGAATACAATTCTTTAAAATTGTAATTATTATTATAACTATTATTATTCAAAAACTAATAGGGCAATTCTATTCTAAGCAAAATCGTAAGATTCGTAACTTATTCTCGTAAAACTCGTAAGAACTTATAACCAGTATTCTTTAATTTTATGCGTATGTATCGTAAGACATAAGATTATTCGTATATAGTTACGATTTCTTGTAAATCTTATGGCTAGTAAAAAGCTGTCTGTAAAAATATCGTATAAAGGTATAAATACTTCAAAATTTTTATAAATCTTACGAGAATATGTTACAAATCTTGCAATTTTGTTTAAAATTTAGGCATAAAGCTCTTATTCTAACTATCAAAAACTATTGTAGTCTCAATACTTTAATATTTATAAAATTTCTATTTCAAAATAAACTCACAAGATAACTCATGGAAGTGTCCCTTTTCGATTTTGATGAGTTTTTATGTTGTTTTTTAAACAAAAATAAGAACACATAATTTTTATAAAATTAATCAACCAATCACAGTAGAGAATTTTACATTCTTTATTATGATTAGCTGATTCCCTTACTCTGTTTAAGTCTTATTGTCTTATATTTTTTTATGTGTTTCTAGCTCAAATTTCACGGTCTTTACTTATGCTCATAAATAATTAAAAGCGATTCAACTGATAAGGCAAACGTGATTGAAATCAAAAATTTCAAGTATGAATTTTACAATACTCACCGGGTATTCTGGCACGCGGTTGAGAACCGGCACCCATGAGTAGCAATTCGCCGCCAAGAGCGAGCGATGCCGCATCCAGACTAGCGTCACCGGTCGGAAGATTCGGATTAGTGTAATCCCGGGACTTGTCGTTATTGTACTTAACGTTCAAATTTTGCATCTTGCTATAGTCGATGCGCAGCGTGCAGCAAGAATTGTAGACGTTCTGTCCATCGAGTGACTGCACAAGAAATTATAGAATTTTTTGTGATTTGAGAAAATCGAGATAGGAATATGTTTATTTAAGCTCAGAACACACGGTGACAGAATACAGAACCAATAGCGACTCAAACATCAGTCAATTCTTTTATATTTTTAAAAATCCAGTCGCTTTATAAATAACTTTCCGTTAGCTTAATATATTTAAAACTTCAATAAAATTGAAATATTTATAATTATCTATTATGCCATTTTTATAAAGTATAATAGAATATCAATTACACACATAGAATTTAGATTTAAAAAATATTAAATTTTTTTAGAAAAGGATTGTTCTATTGGATCATACTATCGGAGCAAAATTTTTCTATTAGTTTCAAAGATAAAAGTCTCGTGAAACATACATTACAACAAATCAAGACAAAAAGAGAAGTTAGCTTTATAAGCGAAAAAGTTTTGAGAGATCAAAAAAAGGTGTGAACGCTGAACAAATTTAAAGAATTCCAAAAAAATCTTTTTTCTATTCTACCTTTAACGATGATTCTTGCGACGAGATTCACGAGAAGTACATAAAAAGAACGATTTTGTTAAAATATTAAAAAATTTCGTTAAATATAGATCTAAAAATAATTTCGTTCGACCATTATTTTTTTCAGTGTAGAAAATTAAAGCAATGCTACAAAAAATTCTAATAATCAGCTTCAACTACATAATCAATTTACAATTTTGCAATACGTAACAATTATTTTGATAATTAATAAAATTATTTCGGATCTAAATTTCCAAGAGTACGTTTTGTTTTACGCTTACATCGCTTGTCAATTCGTCCCTGTTGTCTATCAATATTAAATAAGAATAAATGCTTATAGCTTGTGAGCACAAAAACGGAACGTATCCTAAATTTTCAAATGTTTCGGTTGGTAAAAGCGTTCTTTCCGTGTACAAGTCTGATTTCTCAGATTAGATCCGAGGTTTCCGCTAATCAACATCCTCCACAATTAAGTTGCCTCCAAGTACTTCTGAGACGTATCCAATGTAGGTACGTTGCAATATATCATGCACGAATGTTTCGTGCGCTTAATACGGACACAAGCGGGGATCCAGGTTGCTTGTTTGAGCAATGCGCATGGTGCGCATTGCGCGCGACGAAGCCGCGCGTCCGCGTATCCCCCGGGGTATCACGCGGGTGTATATACACCCGACCGCTCCATATTTACACGGGCTAATGAATTTCGTACATAATTAGCTGGTCGGCCCGCGCTGCGAGCCTCAGGCGTGCGCGCATGGCACGCCAGCCGATTTCCCTCTTTCTCACTCTGCTCCTCAGGCGATTTATTCATAACCGAGAGAACACTGATAATGCATAAACAAGAACGAGACGAATCAATTTTTGCAAATACAAAACATGTTTTCCTTTGCTTTTCGAAAGTGATCCGTAATTAAACAAAAGACCGTTCCAATTTCAATTACTCTCTAAATCTGAATCAGTGAATCACTGATATCAGTGCCAAGTATGTTACTGGTAATCAGTGAGATCCCTAATTTAGCTAATTTTTATTATGTGATCTAACTAATCTTGTTTTAGTGCTTAAATTCAATGAATATAGTATTGGAAGATTGAAATTAATAAATATTGTATGCAAGTATCAGTATTTTAATTATTAATGCTCAAATATTCTTCCTTTTTTGTTGAACTTCACTGATTATCAGTGCCAAGTATGCCATTGGGTAATTAATGATTATTCACTGATTCAGATTTAGAGAGTAGAGAAGATTCCGAGTTAAAATGTATTCTTAAATCTCGATTGTTGAGTAATTATTTTTTTAGTGTAGCGGTAGTGTAAAATATTCGAAAAATCAGGTTACACATATCAAAATCATTCAATCCGATATTAAGAAAAATGATTATTTACAATTAGTTTACTTTTATCTTTTAAGTAAATCTTTTAAGATACTTTTAATAAAGAATTATCTTAATCTTAGTAATAGTTTTAAAATATAATTAAACTTATAAATTTTAGAGAAAAACTCATTATCGTATGCTCGAAACAAGAATTAGTTTTCTTTTAAAGAATGTCACAAAACTTCATTGAAAAAACTTTATATAATAAGCAAATCGAATTTGTTTTAATTTAATAATCTTGATTAAAGTATTATATAAACTTACTATAAAATTCAAAGTATATTTTGAATAAATTTGATTTGCTTGTGATGAACTTATGATAAATTTGTGAAAATATGAATTTTTGAAATATTTAAAACAAGTAATTAATCAATTATTTGAATACAGTATGCATCTTTCTTTATGTATGTATAATTGAAACGAGAGAATCGGAATTTATAAATATGGAACAACATGTTTTCCCTTAACTTTTCGAAAGATTAGCAAAAAAAGTAAAGTTTCCAATTAAACTGATCCTAAGTTGAAATGTGAATTTCGATCTTCGAAATACATACTACATATATAATTTGAACAGATTTATTTTATGCGTTTGCGTAAAAAATTCGAAGAGTCTAACTGATAGCCGACGTTGCCGTTTCGTGCTTTTGCACGCGCGTCGAGGGAAAAAAAAGAGGAAAGAGAAGAAAGGCGAGTAGAATGAGCAAGGAAAAGGAGAGGAAAATCGGAGAAGAGCGATATCCGCAACAAAGCTAAATTAATTTTCTGTCTTGCGCGCTACCGGGTTGGTTCGCGGTGGAACCGGTATATTTCAAGCGAATTAATTTTCCCTTTGATCATCGCACAGGTTTACTAGTTTGCGGCGTCGAGCTTATGGCACGGGTGGTGAGGCACAAAGAGGGCTAGAGGGGCTTTCGAATAGGGGTAGTGGATTCGAATGGAGTATGGGGATATAATCGGGAATGGGAAGGGACAGAAGTTTCTGGCGAGCTTCCGTTCGCGATGACTTGTCGTTGCCGGTGTAAAACAACGCGGCAACATATCCTGCATGCGAATATGTTGACATAGTTAATTCCTAATGTAATTTCCAAGTGTGAATGTCATGAAATGGTTGCAGCCGCATTTCGTTAATCCTTTCGGATCTGCTTGTTTTTTCCTATCATTATAAAATGTCTTTTAGATATGTCATTTCCGTTCTATTTTAAACGAATCTTGAAATAAAGGTGAAGATATCTTGGTATTCTGTACCAGTTCTTGAATAATTCCTGTTGAATAAAGTTCATTTCTATCAATTAGAGTAACTTTAATTTTGGTTTAACTTATCTACTTTGTATCTTTTTCTAGTTCTGAGAATTAGAAAAAGTTAAAAAGCAAGTAACGCGAGATTAAAGTTAATCTACATTGGTAGAAATGGACATAAGTGGCGGACACTTTAAATGATAGTGATTGAATAACAGATAAAATTAGTACACACATTTCGGTATTTACACCGGCGAAGTGGGTTGCGTCACATCACTTCACAAAAGTTATCTAGTATCTCAAACACTCATAAGACAGCTGGGAGAAGTCGAGTATAATAAAATCATAATATGTACAATAGATTTCAAAAACGAGGGGAAAAGAAAAATTGTTTAGATCAACAAAAAGAAAGCCAAACTTAACGTACACAGTTACGGTCAGGAGTCTGAAAGAGTTAATTCGAGGTTCCTTTTGCTTGAGAAAGAGAGTTTATGAAATTCTCTTCGTTTCCTAAATTGTTCAGAGTGAAACTAATTTTGCGGAGGTGTTCTACATTATAATACAACGTGCGTTGTTAGGGAATTGTGTGATATAGACGGATTCATATAGCGGAAATTAGTTGTAATATTCATAATAGACAAAGTCTCGGAACAGAAACTACACGCACATTCTCCATTTTTTATTTCCAAGCAGTGCCCGCTTTAATGCTGCAAGTCTCTCAACTTCCTCAAGAAGAGAAAGATAGTTATCGTCAGGACACGTGGGATACTTTAACTCATGATTACAGGGACGAAATAATTACATAGGGAATTATAGGTAAAACAAAATTTACGGCAGAGACACAACTCGTAGTACCTTAAACAGCGGCAAGTTTAATGCTACAGCTTTCTCAACCTCCTTGAAAGAAAAGAAAAATACAAGTAGTTATCATCAGAATGTGGAATTTTAAATCTTGCGAGTTAAACGATTACGCGGGGATTATTATAAAGTTGAAGGTCTAATATATTCCTTTTTTTTACGTAAGAGATACAATGCTATAATCGAAGTCTACATCATTGATATTCGCGTGAACAGTGCGAGGAACAGAGCGAGAACAACACGATCGATCGCGCATCTGTGGTCTGCTTCAAGAATTAATTTGGTTTGCAAAGCAGCCGATATTTCCATAAATCCGGGGAAATACCGTGTATCGGGCGTAACCGCGCGATCTTCTCGTTCCTTTCTCTCCACCCTCGACGGGATTCCTTCTTCCGCCATCAATCTTTTGATTACACATTCATCGGGCTTACTTCCGGCAATTAAGCTCCACGCCGTGGCTTTCGTCGAGATGAGCGGATCTCGGAAAATATTTTCCCAACGCGAGATATTCCGCAGAAAATTTCGATCTGTCCCGTGGGAGCTCAACGGATAAGCACCGCCGTAACGGCGGAGACGAAGAAAAAAGTAACTAAAGAGAGGTAAAAAAAAAGAAAAAAAGAAAAGAATG
>NW_012130088.1:1734297-1738394 GCF_000143395.1 Atta cephalotes
TACGTACTACTATACGTACGTAGTACGTAGTACGTATACGTACGTAGTACGTAGTTACGTACGTACGTATACTACTATATAGTATTATACTCTCTCTCTCTCTCTCTCTCTCTCTCTCTCTCTCTCTCTCTCTCTCTCTCTCTCTCTCTCTCTCTCTCTCTCTCTCTCTCTCTCTTTCTCTCTCTCATGTTTGAAAAAATTACGTTTTAATGATTAAATCATTTGGAGAAAGAAAAATCACATAAGAGACGTAATTTGCAATAATGCAAACTAATTTTTAAAACTCGCTAATGAGTGCGTGGATATCTACATCGCAAAATAGCAGCGAATGCAGAGAAGTGTATTCTTTGATTAATTAATTCTCAATTTTCATGTTACTGCACGCGCGCATCTTTTAGGAAATATGGGAAAAAATTGCTGTAATAATAAATGGAATTCTGATGCTAAAAGGGAATATACGCAACGTGGAAGCGGCTCGAAAGAATGTGAAACACGCGCCGTAAGCTTTACAACAACGATTCTGTAATTAGTGGAATTCTAGGGAGAAAAGATGTATGCAACCGTACTGTATATATCTGTGATATACGCATACACCAATTGGGACAAAGGCTTTTCATGTGCCAACGACGCGGGCAGAACTTGGAACTACGAGACACTTCTTTTTTAAACAAGTCGACAAAGCGACTTGTCCTTTGGTGCGCAATGCCCATGGCGAATTTCGAAAAATGGAATTCTTTAATCAAACTGAATCGAGGCAAAATATTCTTATTTAAACAAACAAGGGAAAATGCAATTACATTACAATGCAACGGTATGTCCTTCAACAAATTTAAAAAAAAAAAACTAACTTTTTTTCAAAAGATTTTATGAAAACATATAATTGTTTATAATTTTTAATTCGAGAAATTAAATAATGCACGGAGGAAGTCATGGTTAATAAGATATAAGTATTTGGTTCAGTGAATTTTGATAAAAGTAAATAGAATTTCTAATTATTATAATTAAATTTTGATACGCAATCTGAACATTTTAAATATGATACCGGTTAGAGTTGATTAGTGTGTGTAATAAATAATATCCAAATTCAAAATAATGTCTGGTTAAAAAAAATACTTAGTAAAACTAACAGATTTCTGCTTATCATAATTAAATAATCTATTTCAACCAAAAGTCCTATTATTTTTACTAGAATTTATGCAATCAAATGTCTCGTTATCGTAATTAAAATATACGCGACTAAATTTGTCTTATTTTAATTAAGATAATGAATTGTTCATATTTCATCAAAATAATCTGTTATTACTTTAGATAATACATAAGTCAACCAATTTTTTCAGTGTGCAATAGTCAAAACAATAGTTAAAACAAAATTCTATATTAAAATAAATAAGAATCTGAAAATACAATGCCTCGATAAATTCACGATCTCTTTTCTTAATTTTTTCACGATCTCTCTTTTCTTAATTTTTTTTATTAAATTAAAGCTTACAGGCAGACAATACTTGTTTTTAGATATTGCATAATTGGTGCGTTTTTCAATAGTTTTTTTCGCCTGTTTGTACGTTGTAATAATTAACTTTTTCCGATAAAGAGCGAGAAAATTTTCCAAAGAGACTTTTAAAAATCATTTAAAATGTACGAGACTGTATTTACGGAATAGCGAAATTTTCCCGAATATAAACGTCAAGTATAATAATTAAAGCCTGCCCATTAAAGAGGCATCGATAACGATAAAAATTGGTGCATTTTCGCAAGTAGATCTCATTATCGTTACACGTTTATATTCCGCTATAAGCAATAAGAATCATTTTACGATAATTGTGTTTACGTAAATTGCTCGGATTTGGAATTTTCAAAATTAGCAATTACATGTAGACTAGTATGTTGCATTTTTTCACAATAAATCTTTCTTTCTTTTTTTTCTGTAACGCGCGAGTTCTGTATAGCGCGGTAACAATACATTGTGTAACGTAATAACTGCTTTTGATTAAAAAATAAGATAAATGTCTCAATGACTGAATAAAAAGATATGATCTGTAATATGTTCTGTAATATCATTGATATATTATATCATATTAATTGTATCAGTAACTGATACAATTAATACTAATAATATAAATTAATTTCTTTTATCTATTATTTAAAAACTGTACTGTATTTATTTAAGTGATTATTTTATGATTATAGGAAACTGAAAATTAAATTTAAAAAATTTTTTAAATTTTATTTTAAGAAACTAAAACTTTGAAAAATTTAATTTTCAGTTTCTTATAATCATAAAAGCACTACATGTTTAGATAAATATAATACAATAAAAAATTTGAATACGTAAACATTATATGTCTGCTTATTCAAGATGAGTGAAAATACGATGGTCTCTGCGAAATTTGAAATGAATAATAATTTTTTTCACAACAATTTGCAATTAAAATTATGTTTTTTTATTATTTATTTTGATACAAGATTCTATCTTCTTTCCTTCATTTTTTTATTGCCATTGACAAATATTTTAATAATTACAAATATGTATATTACTGTGATTTCTCAATTAGATGGACATATTCAGTTATTGCGATATTTATCTCTTATTATATTTTTATTTACCTTATCTATTATGTTTCAACTGATGTACGGCAGTACGATATTCATAACGCTGGCTCGTATTACATCAAATAGAGAATTCGATTATCACAGGACCATTATCGCGGATGTGTGTGTTAAGCTCGGAGATTGTAAACCGAGTAAATTAAAAGTAGATGGATCGTTCGCGCGGGCGGATTCAGCGAAGGCTAAGGCTTGCGAAGGCGGAAAAGGTGATAACGATGATAATGTTTAGAATATATGGATTACAGTTCCATCCATTACGTTCATACATCCGCAGCGTCCATTACAGGCCGCAAGACCGCCTGTAATAACTCGCTCGGCTATGCGCATTTCTCTCTTCTTTTTCTCCTTCGCTCGCCATCACGGTTGCAGCTACAACTGCAACTGTGGTGCGTTTCCCTGGAACGGTAAACGGTGTACGCTATTTACAACGCGTAATACGGAAAAGCAACGGCGGCGGCGGCGACGGCGGCGACGGCAGCGCACTGTTGGATCGTACATGTTTTTATCCGTTTTCCGATAAAACGGAAAATATTTCAATTTTGATGTTCAAATTTTTGCCCGTCGTGTTTCCGGCTCGAAGGATGTATGCGTCCAACCGAAAACAGTTCGATCACGAGCGGATATGAAGTCGCGATGCATCCCGCCAGTATTTACCCCGAGATTGCACCAATAAACGGACGGATCGATGATAATCGCGAGAAATCGCAGAGCACGGGGAGAGATAATCCCGAAATAATCCACGGACAGTTCTATAATTTTTCATCGACGTAATAAAAATAAATTCTGCACATTCCTATGAAGTTATCAGTTTCGGTTTAGAAAGAATGAAATAGCCTGATCATATCACTCCTTTCCTTTCTTTCTTTTTTTTTCTCTATTTATTAAGATTTATTGAGTTTAAGAGAGATTCTGACACTATTAGATATCAAAGGAGCAATATTAGATATCATAATAACTCAATCCATTGATTTAAATAATATTTTGTTACTTTTAACTTCCATCTGTGTTAAAATGTAAATCAACTCATTTCTATGATTAGTTTCAAAGTAAATATCGTTCTTTTAACATGTGCACTTGAAAACTAAAAAGATTAAATAATAAGCTAAACGAATCAAATTTAATATATTTTCTTGAAAGTTGTTTAACTTCATTGTTTTAGTCGAATTAATAACATATTCGGGAATATAATTAAAAATAATTGAAATTTGATACAATTTGGCATTATAAATTTAATAGTGCATGCTCAATTTATTCTAACGGAGCACAGATGTTAAGATCAGTGAATGCACAGTCTGTATATTTATTACATCTACGGATTTTTTGTTTCTGAGAGTTGATTTTATAGAAAGTTTGCCGCGCAATCGTAACAATTTGTCAACGCGGAGTTTTCGTCAGAGGGAGAATTTCGAATTCTCATAAATTCATATAATTAATTCCGTTATAATATATATATATATATATATATATATATATATATATATATATAATTA
>NW_012130088.1:1739491-1742462 GCF_000143395.1 Atta cephalotes
AGAGAGAGAGAGAGAGAGAGAGAGAGAGAGAGAGAGAGAGAGAAATAAGAGATACAAATTTTTTTTACAAGTGCTTTCTTAGAACGTTAAGGGAAAATTTTCTTCGAAAAAAAATCGGTTTTTTTTCTTCCTAAATGAATATCGTCTAATTGGATATTGTAGAAGCAATGATAACTCAATCTCTTGAGTTAAATGATATTTTATTATTTTTAACTTCCATGTACGTCAAAATGTAAATTAATTCATTTCTATAATTAGTTTCAAAGTAAATAACATCCATGTTAACTGCACTTGGTAAATAATAAATTAAATTTGAGTCAAATTTAATACATTTTCTTGAGTGTTTAATTATTTCAATTAAATTAATGATATATTGAATAAGAGCGCGACATATAGAAATGATTAAAAATAATTCAAACTCTTGAATATAATTTCACATTATAAATTTAACAATAAACCATCAGATATAAAAAAAATATTTTAAATAAAAGTTGAATTTCGGGATTCTCTTTATAATAATAATAATAATAATAATAATAATAATAAAAATTTTTAATTTTTAATTTTTATCAAAGAAGTTCGTTCATTTATAGAAAGAAAAAGGAACAAAATTCTTTTTTTCAAGAGGATTTTATTCACTTAATATGCAGAAGCATTTATAAAAAAATATGTGTCTCTCTTAATTTTGTCTATAAATTATTAAAATATAATAGAACATTTGATTGTGTTTTCTTGTTAAATAATTTAATCAGCAAATATAATTACAAGGATGAATTAATCTGTTAAATTATAATTACATATTCGTTTACAATGATAACGAAATTCAAGGCGATGAGACCTGCAGGCGTTTCGCGAAAAATTACCTCGATTGAGCCTCATAATTAACGTCCGAGACTACAATTGTCATAATCGTATAGTTACACACAAGCTCGGGCAGGACGTGACCGATGAAAATTATGAGTTTAGCGGTATTTCGCAGCGACGAAATTACAAAATAATTGGTGTGGATATTACGACAAAGCGATTTATTTCAGGGCAACGAGCTACAAAACGGGCGTGTGGATTATCAGACTTATAATGCGGCAATTATCCTCGGTAAAAGCAGCTATCGAAATCCCTGGTAAAACAGCTCGTAATTACGATAACCGGACGGGCGTTCTAAAAAAAATTGATTTGCGACACAACAGGCGCGGTCGCAGAATGGCATTCTGCATAAATACCGGCGATATATTCAAAGGCCCGGGGTAACGTTCGCATGAATTTTCAAAAGCCTCTTTGGCGAACGGCGGCAGCCACGGCGACGGGAGTAGTATCACGCAATATTTACAGGCATATACGATGTCGAGCCGCGGGCTAATAATCGCGCACGGCTCACGTCAAACCGCCGGCCGTCATTGTCATATATTTGGTCGACAATGCCGATGATCACATTAATACCGCGAATGCAAATATTTGGCCCGGTATAACCGTTGCGTTCGCAACGGTCAACTGTGTATGGTTGGCTCTCCCGCGGCTTAGCCGTAGCACCGGAGCACCGAGGGATTAATGATTTTTTAATCTATCGGCTTTTCAACCCGATCGATTGTAAATCATTCCTTGTTGTTTATATTATAGATATTCATCATGTTGTTGATATAGAAACATCATTATTTCGATCTCACGTCTATTAGGCTCATTAGACTGGTCTGACAAATGGCATTGATTTGAGCACGTGAAATTAACACCTTAACTTCAGTTCTCGAGAGTTTTGATTAGAGTTCTAGTTTCCTTTGAAGAGCAGAGAAGTTCTTTAATGTTTTTAAAAAGTTCCGGTGATTACCACTATTAACTCGGGAATAGTCACCTGGGGTATTTTTATATCCCAGCGAAAAAATGTGAATTGTGAAATATTGTATGGATATTCTTTAACATGTTTTTTTACTTTCTTAATAATTATTCTTTATGAATCTTTAAATATGTAATGCCATCGAAAAGTCGCAATAAGCGACTATAGTTATATTAACTATAAAAAATTCTTTTTTTTTTTAGAAATAATATCATAATAAACTACTTAACTTACGTGTGTATTTCTTTCAATATTTTATTTATTATAGTTTCTACTTACTTTTTTTCAGAAAATTATAATTAAATCCACAATGTTTTCAAATCTAATAAATCAATAAGAAAACAATCAATAACAAACAGTATATTATAAATAATAATGATTTTAATTGAGATGTAAAAACACCTCATCTGATCGTTTACGCAAAAAATGAATGTGATTATTCCCAAGGTAAAATAACAATTAAAAAATGAGGTGCTAACTTTACACCCGATATCACGACCGAATAATTCTGAATAGCTATTTAATACCAATGAGTGATTTCCCACGCCGAGTTATTTTCTGACGCTCGAGATTGTCGAAAGGGTGCGTCCACCAAGTAAATACGTAAAAAGCTCGTAAAAGCGTGACCGCGAGGAGAAATGAAAAATTTCCAAGTGGGACACGGGAGCGGATGGAGGGATGGAAGGGAAACGCTAATGCGAGCTGCGTTTTAACTCCCAAATATTCAATATTGCACGCGACCCGCGCACCGAATGAGAAGTTTATATTTCGCCGCTAACGCGACGATAAATTCGCAAAATTGAAAATAGAGAAACGCATCATCGGAAGAATAGGAAGAAAAAAAATAAAACGACCGCAATATCGCGGAACGTCGCGCCGCAATATAAAACTGCGTATGAGGATGCATTTCTTGCAAGCTGTATTTTCTGCTTCGCGCTTTTGAGATCACGCTTCCTTTGATCGTGGCACGCGAAGTACGACGTATAAACAAATTCGTGATCTTTACAGCCTTTGTAAAACTCTTGCATTCGAAATTGCTTTGCAGAAATCTACGAAGGTGTTTGTTCTCGCAAAATCAATGTGATGATATTGTACTTTCTTCGACTCCATGTCACTACTTTTTTTTCTCCCTCCTCTCTCTCTCTC
>NW_012130088.1:1745107-1748484 GCF_000143395.1 Atta cephalotes
ATATATATATATATATATATATATATATATATATATATATGAAATTGTTATTTAGTTAATTCCTTCTTTCATAATTTGTTTTGCGTGATGAAATGTAATGCCGATGGTAGATCGATGTCGTATAAACATTGGTAGCGCAATGGAAAGCTCCGCCTTCCTTTGGCATTTACGCGCGTCCATTACAAACATACTGTACAATAAAATTAATTAAACCGGCATTTAATTAATTACTCGAAATCTGACAAATTTTCCGTTTCCTGCACACTGGCACAAATTGTCCCTGTGAATTTCGGAGAAATTCGAGCTCTGTAGGCGGTAACGTTTATTATTCGGCGCAGTTGATGCATTCCACGATTGCCGCCGACTACACACAACTTCTGTTCGTTATGGTACCATTATTCTCCTATTCCATCATTTGCCTCCTACTGTTGTTATAGAGATTAGGAAAGTATACTCGGCCTATGTCATTACGATACACTGTATATCGTGCGACACGTGCGATTGAAATTATGTCATCTATTACATATCAGCAGTTATCATCAAATAGGGTAACAGTCTACATTGCATCCTTATCATCAACAAATCTTGTATAGCTAGAATCAACAAGATATTGCGATACGGAAATCTATTTTTAGTTTACACTGCGGATTAAAAATTTGAAACCACATATAAAATTTAAGAATCTACCTATTCCAGTGAAATATTATTTCAAAGTTTCATATCTTATTAAATATTTTTTTAATTTAAAAATAAATATGTATTGTGCATTTAGTGCAATTATAATTAACATAGTATTGTTTAATTAAAAAAAAAAAATTGCAATCATAAAACTTTTTTCTAAAATTTATCAGTGTGAACTATTTTTAATGAAATTTTTGATCTGCATTGCTAGTTAAAAGTTTGAAGCTATTATAAAATTTAAGATAATTCCAGTGAAATATTACTTAAAAGTTCAATTTATGTCTTACTAAATATTTTTATTAATTTAAAAATAAACATTATATTTAGTGTGATCAATATAGTATTAGTTAATTTCGAGAAATTCGAACTACAGTTATTTTTTTTCTATGAACTGTTTTAGAAGATGGATGAAAAAGAATCCTTTATAAAAAAAAATAAATAAATAAATTTGTAGTTAAATTACCTAAGTAACAAAAAAAGTATGCTATTCTTAATGCTTTTCTTCTTCACAAAAAATATTTTTGTAGATCTTTAAAATATTTAATATTATTTTTCATTTCATTATAAAATATTGAGCAAAAACGTGTTAAGTTACAAGGCATAATTTGATTTTGTTTTAATTAATGATTCGAAACTTTCATCTCAACTTTCTATTGTATTCGTTGTCAATTCGCTTCATTCTAAAAAATATAGATGCTCATAATAAATTGTACGTCAGATATATTGACGCTGAAAAAGTATTTAATATCGATAATATTGGAAATTCCGATATCTGTAACTTTGCGACGAATGGATTAAGGCAATCCGCTTTCACGCCCCGGCAGATGAACAGTAGCGAGATACACTCGTCGGCCGAGATGTAAATAAGCGAAATCGGGGAAAATCAGGAAATCCGAAAATAAGTCAGCAGCCGGCTTTGGCGATAAAAGAAAATCGGCGTTTCAAGTTCTGCGCCGGATTGAAACTGGGACGATGAGTCGGTCTCGCGCGCGCACATCATTTGCGACGGAAGTTTTAATGAGGGCCGAATAAAGTGAAATGTAACAGTTATTTTAACTACTGACGTCTAAAATAAGAAAATCATGCTATTGAATGTCAGAATAAAGAAGACTGAATTTGCGATCAAACAAAAAATAGGAATATACTTTATTTTAGTTACGACAGAAGGTCAAATGTTGCGGTCAATTGATCTCAGAATAGTTTTGAAATCTATTAATAATTACATCGTCAAAATCGCAACACAACGCGAGTTTATTAATTTTCAATCGTTCGTCCGAAGGCTATTTCGTGAAATTATGCTTCGAGTTAACAAGTTAATCCTCAGGTACTGACAACTTGGATTCATTTATTTTTATAAATCTTTTTGTAAAAAACGTCAAACAACTAAATTTTCTTTATGTTATTGTAAATTTGAATTACTCTCTTAACAAAATACAAGTACAATTTTCCAAATTATTAGACATTTTATTAATTAGCAATTTTCTAAAATATGAATTGCTCTTTATTTTAATGATTTCTTAGAATTAGTTGTCTGTAAATTTTCTTAAAATTTATTGCATAATTGTGTTTATAAATGTTAGTATGATATGATTAAAAAAATAGGATCAATATTATAGATTGACCATATCCTCAAATTGAATGGTATTGAATATTTATGATTACTAAACATATTATATATACATATATTATACACTTAAAAAAAAAAGATTTGCAAAATGTATCTTGAAACAAGACTTTCAAATTATAATTATGGAAGAATATCAGCATTTGCAGAAAATTAGTAGGAAGTTTACTAAAAAGAATTATAGAAGTTATAAAACAAAAAAAATTTAATAAAATATTAAACATTAATTATTATTAATAAATAAAATTATTAATAACAAGTTAGAATCTTTTTATATGAAAAATCAACTAATTGTAAGTAAGAGAAGCCAATTTCAATCAAAGTTAAATATTGGAATAATATTCTTGTATGTATTTTAAATATATTTATCTCATATATGACTGCGCGTCGATTACTTTCAAATTTGCAACAC
The DNA here is from genome assembly GCF_000143395.1 of Atta cephalotes. NCBI lineage: Eukaryota > Metazoa > Arthropoda > Insecta > Hymenoptera > Formicidae > Atta > Atta cephalotes. Next base: position 1,747,825 of record NW_012130088.1, read on the forward strand.
AATCAAACTGAAATAATAATAATTTCACAAGTTAAATTTGTCGTCGTTATAAAAAAATTTACAGCTGTTTGTTATATTTATTTTGACCTATATATATTAAAAATTATAAAAACAAGATTGTTTAATAATTTTGGATATGGCTATATATATTCAATATTTATTTTTTAATACGAGTTATATTAATATTTTTATATTATTTTGCTCCATGTTGAAATTAATTAGTACCTTTTAATTAACATAAATTAAATGAGTCTTACATCGAATACAAACCCAACATTAGCAACTGTGTTACAAATTTTGGCGTTAGTTTCGGAGAATTAATATTCGGAGAAATAATATATAGTATAATACAATATAAATTAGAGGAGGAGAGACAGAGAGAGAGAGAGAGAGAGAGAGAGAGAGAAAGTGGGAAATATTTAATGGCAAGCTTCCAAAATCGATTCGCAAAAGTTTAGGAAAAGCTGCGGTCGTTATCGCAATCAAACTGCCATAACATTTCTGCGCGATGCGTGACGCTTTCTCTTCGTTGTCGGTGCTATGCTACTTTTAAGGCCATATATATATATATATATATATATATATATATGAGAGAGATCGTTGTGTGCGCGCTCGAGTACGGTTCCGGACGGTACTACTCCGCGTCGTCGCTACTTCTAC
>NW_012130088.1:1748504-1758636 GCF_000143395.1 Atta cephalotes
CATATATATATATATATATATATATATATATATGAGAGAGATCGTTTGTGTGCGCGCTCGAGAGGTTCCCGCGGGAAATCATTCCGCGCGTGCATTTCTACATCTGCAATCAATATGTCTGTGTACGCGTACGCGTGCGTATGCCGTATCCGTCGTCGAACGAATGCTCGAAAGACACGGTGTTGTTATAACTTTTGCAATCAGACCGGTCATGAGAGTTATCAGAGGTTCCTGTTTGATCTGAAATATTTTTCCGGCAGAAACTCTGCGTGAGAACAACGCGCGTTGCGCCGATTAACGACGCTCTTTAATTATCAAGTCAAGTTATGCATGGAATTGCGAATTATCTTCACATAACTACGAAGAAATTGGATAAAAAGACGTTATCGAATAATTGGACAATTGGATTACTCTAAATTAAAAATGAGAAGAATGCCATTGATTTTCTCGACACATAAGTATTTTTATAAGTAAAAATTGTAAAATTCTCGTTAAAAAAGATATATACAGTTAGTAAATTAAGAATGATTCACAGGCGTAAATTATTATTATCCGACACAACGTGAAGTTTTGGTTTGATTTGATTCATTAAAGTTCATGTAATTGAAACTTGAAATTGAATGAGTCTGCCCCGCATATTAGCGATTGTAATGCGATGAAATTAATGTGCCTCGAAATACGTGTTATTCGATATGCGATTACGCGAATCGGATATATAATTATTCAATAACGGTTGAATTATTAATAGAATATCATGTGATGAAATTACGGGGAAAAAAGACTAGCAATTCTTAATTTCGTAAAGTGAATTTTCAAGCCTCGCCGCGCCCTGTCCTTCACGCGATCACGCTCGAACGCGATTTTTCCCCATTTCATTGATTTTTCTAAGTTATTCTGTTTATGTACAGGCACGCTCAAATTGACGCGTAGTTTGATTAAAAAACTTTTGTTTATTGTGAACAAAGAGCATTGTGTGTCGCAATCTCGATGACATTGCGCTTGTGTACGCGAATTCACGTTTGCTCATCTATACGCGCCTCGCAAAAGCTATCGTTAATATTTTATTTGTCTCCCCTGTTTTCCTGCATTATGTTTCCAGCTGGCTCGTCACATTTACACCGCCGAAGTGAGATTGCACTGTGAAAAGCAACGGGAAAAACGTGTACATGACCACTCCGCGCGGCTCGAAATAGCCATTGTCACGACTTCCGGTTCGTGTACAATAAGAAAATTTTCGATGTAAGAAAGATTGTGACCTTAAACTTGCCTTGGAGTGCTTACTGTTTAGTAAAATTTTTTAATATCTTAGCAAAATTGTTTTCTCCATATTCCAAAAACATATTAACCTTTGAGTAAGTAAATTGGATCAGTACTCCAATTATAAGTTTCTTTGAAATTTTGTTCTGGAAATGAAAAATAAAAAATATTGTCCAGATGCCCGGAAGTCTAAATACATAAAAAGTCAGAAACACGTAGAAAAATATAAGGCAATAAGATATAAGAAGTAAGCGATTGACTTCCAAGCCAATCACAATAAAAAACGTAAGATAATAACTTATATATAATTGGCTGTTTCGTTTATATTTAATTGCCTTATGTTTTTGTATGTGCCATGTGCTTTAAAGTTCATTATTTTTACATTTCTCTATTCTTAAAAAAGTATGACTAATAATGTAATAGACTAGTAAGAAATAAATAAAAATATATAAAATTTTTTGGTTCTGAATCCGCCACCTCCTAATTTGCGTATCTTTAAACCATCTACTTAAAGATTAACATAATGGCAAATATAGGTGAGACTATAATTTCAAGGACAGATAGATTCTCATGAATGCTCTCTCTCTCTCTCTAATAATGTAAGATATGCATCTGATTAAGTGATTATCGGTTTACTCTGTGCTAGAAACTCAACTCGCTTTATTTCGAGGATGCTTGCGTTAATTCCGACACGACCCCCCTTAACCCCGTTTCGCTGTGGCATGTCGACTATGCGAATCAATTTGCGTCACTATTTGACAGAACCGTGCGTGTTGCGTGTCTTTGATATTTCGGCTTATTCCAAAAAACGTAAATTAAGAAGGAGAATTAATTAAACTTAAATTTAGAGGAGAGAAAAATGGCATTTAAACAAAAAAATGCATGTGTAAAAGAAAAGAGTTGGAATATCCCTTTGTAATCCTCGTTGTTAAATGTTCTATTACAATTTTGATTTAAGATACATTTAGAAATTTTTATAAATATTACATTTCGCTTACAATTATTATTTTATAAGAGTCTACGCGAACTGGGTATGCAAATAATATTAATAAACAAAGAGTTGAGTAGTCGTGTTTGTAATATTACGAAGATTAATATCGATAAAGAAACTGACCTGGAATCCTTCAAGGATTGCGACCATTGAGAAATGAATGGAACGCACGGATACATCGCTCGTGTAACAATTTCATGCGATATTTCATCAGAAAGGGAATCATTCCTTTCTTCTGCAAACATTTCTCCATATATTTCGAGCGTGGTCCTCGATCCGACTCGCGCGTACAAACCCCCATAACCCAGTATGAATATACTGAATGTTTGCATTATTCTACTCGCGAAATCGGCTTTTCTTAGTCAATATTTTCATAAAGATTTAATCGCATAGAATTACAGAGTTAAATAGTGTTTTATGTACATAGATATATCACACAATAATAACTAGTAGCCGAAACAGAAAGGCTTGTCAAAAATTGAAGGATTACTCACAAAAACCATAAAATTTACGAAAACCAAATAAATCTATTAAAGATATATAGGTTATCAAATCATTCTCTATCACTAACGTCACATCGAACAACTTCGTTCCGACAAGAATTAAATACAAAGTGAGAAATATAAGAATTTGCAAAAAATATTTGGAAAAAAAAACAATTTGTAAAATTTTGTAAATAAAAAGTAAAAAAAAATTTGCTTTATACTTTAAATAATATTCTTTCTTCACCTTTATTATTATTGACGTTATAAAAAAAAGATAAATTAAAAATATCATGAAATAAATTAAGTAATGAAAATTAAAAAAAATAAACTAAACAAGCGTTAAGAAGTTTTTTATTTTGTTAAATAGTTCCTCAAAATATTAATCAAAGCCTAAAACTGTTATTACAGCTATTATACATATGAGAAAAATTTATATTTATATAATAAACGGTTTGAAAATGGAAAATCTTTTGTTTTCTAAAAATTTAATTGTTCGGACTTGTTTGATTTTAATGAAAACTTCTTCACAATTATAATCACAATTATAGTTAAAAAGATAATTATTCGCAAATTCGTCAAAAAGTATAATTTCCATTATTTACGACGTGTACAGAAAGCGACGTAATTACCCGTTGTGATGTTTCCCTTAATCTCCCTTTCGAAAAAAGGAAGAACAGGGAAAGGATTAAACGAAGGAGGGAGGGAAGAAGATGTCGGGAATAGCTCGTTATTAAATCGAACGCGACCCTTTGGCCGGTGGCCATCGCTCACGGATCCCGCGGGGATTCCCTCGTATCGAGGGATTACAGGTGACCAAACTCCTCCCATTCCGTCGCATTCATCCCATCCCCATTTCGCAAAAGCTGCCCATTACCGCCAGGGTATTGATTGATGTAACAGTTATTAATTCGCGTGCTCGATTATCGGTCTGCTGCCGGTCGGTGTCTCCGCGGTTTCCGTAATGCAATAACGGCGATAGCAGCAACGCAATTCCCGCGTCGCGGCGATCCGTCGTTATTCATTTAGACACGACGGCTCGTCGGGAGGAAAGGGGCACCCGACGACGCCAGGAGGGAGAAGAGGGTGTCCCGATGTCTGACGGCAGATCGGAGTTTGTGGGCGAAAAGGTTCGAACTTATTCCCTCCCCTCGCCGTCGCCAGGCGACGCTGGCGGACTTCCGCGAGAAATGGATAGGGATTTCCGCAAAAGTTTCTCTGGAAGTTGCGCGGATTTTTCTTCTTTCGGGAAATATGTTTCGTATCGTGGCCGCAACGATTGCAGTTCGGGAGTCGTGCAATTATAGTTACGCGCGAGATCAATTTTTCTCGACCCGAGAGAAGTCCGCTATTCACGATCACGGTGAGGGTATTTGTCGGCGGGCGAAATGGATTTTTCCCTCTATTGTGAGACCAACGTACAAAATCGAGTCCTTTTATGAGATCAAGCTGTAGAAATTAATAACATACATTCTAAAAAATATAGGTGTGAATATAAATCATGTCTACACAGAAGAAAAGTTATTTTTAAATCAGCCATAATATACTCATAAATGTATAATGTATAAGCCAAAATATTGTAATCTTGCTTCAAAGATTTCAGTCTTGATTTGATTGAATGATTTGTATTGATGCAAGTATTACTTTGCATTCAATACAAGACCTGCTTAATAAAAAAGCTTGCATAAATATAAATTTAATCAAATTAAGCTTAAAATCTTTGAAGCAATATTGTAATATTTTTGCTTATACATGAGTATATTACGGTTGATTTAAGAATAGTTTCTTTCTGTGAACGTAATTTTCACTGTGGTATTAATATGCAATGTATTAATCTCAACATGGTGTAGATTTAAATTTTAAGTAATCGTTTTAGATCTACACTGTAATGTAATGTTGAAACCAAGAATTTTAAATCCACACCAAAAATGGTTAATACTAATCCAACAGTGAGAACTAAACACCACATAATGTTAAACCGCACCTATATTTTTTAAAGTATGTAACTTGAAAAGTATTTGGCGTCTGTTTTATTTATTTGGAATTCTTTTATCTGCATTGTTTCTTGATTGCCGACATTAAACATAAGTTGAAATGATTCTTGGAACAAAAAATAAAAAAGTTCGCAGCAAATATCATAAATCAATTTTGAAAGTAAAATAATGATTAATACGATGTCTAATTTGTGTCTTTTAATCAAGGTTGTATGTTTAAAAAAAAAGAAAAAAGGTATTGCAAATTTTGAAATACCGATTCAAGCGCAGAATTTTCGAAAAAACAATAACGTGGAACTTTTCGTATCTTTTAAAAGTTTTTGATTGTAATAAAATTCATGGGAATAATTATATTTAACAATTAATGGAAACAATTACATTTATATCAACTTATTTGTAACCTGCGCGCGAGAATTTCACAAATCCTATAAAAAGGTTTTAGAGTGCATATTGCGCAGTTGCGCGTGGCTGATGCGATATATAAACTGGGACTGTTAATGCTGGCTGCATTATTAATCGCTACAAAATGCATCCTGATGTAACTATAGGGCCGTACAGGCCACAAGCAGGCTTTCAAAAGCTGTGTCATAGGCGTTGCCCATTAGCGAGATAACTTTTAATATCTATCCTTTTTTGTCGGCGAGAGCACAACGCCATCGAAGATATTGTCACGAAAATCATTTTCTTTCTTTCGCCGATTTTCTCCTTCGCAAGTCCGCACTTTCAATGACGCAATTTCACCCTCCATTAACATGAATAACGGGAATGGGGCGTAATTCAGAGGCAAACTTGAGATAAATATCTGAAACTTCGTCGATTACCGCAAAACGCCCTTGTCATCCTGCACAAGGTACTTTATGTAGAAATTTATATAGTCACGAATGCATCGATACTCATGACATATGTTTAACTCTCCGGAGCTGACGTGGATCTATTGAACTCATTCAATTATATTCCTCCGGAGCTGACGATGGATCTATTAGACCCACTCAATTACACTTTTCATATTACATGTAAATTTACATTATTGTACGTTATTAAAATATATTTACCTAGTATATTCATTCTTTCTTATAAACAATATTAACTAAAAATAGACTGAGAAATATTTAAATAAGTGAACAGAGCTATAATCTCGGTTAAGATGAATCTTGATGCCTAATCATATTTTTATATGAATTTTTATAATTTCCAATTCAATTTTTATATTAGTTATGTCACAATTTAAGTCTTTGAAATTAATTAGTACCTTTTAATCAACACATCACCACTTTACTGGAAAGGTAACAAAACTATTAAAAATTAGCAGTTAATTTTTCAGTTAACGGTAGAAAACTAATTTTAAAAACGTATTTTTTTATTGGAAAATGATATTGTAAAATAAAAAATTTGTAACTCAATTTATCGCTAAAAGATAAAAGTATCATTTATTGTTCTCAGACATATTACATTTATAAAAAAGACATTTATAAAAAAGACATTTTTTGAGTTGAATGCCATAAAAAAATATCGTTGTTAAAATATAAATAACTGGAACTAAAATATAAATAAAATATAAATAACTGGAAAAAAGATTGCATTTTGATTGAAGTTCTAGTTGAAAATGGACAAAAAGAATTTTCTGATGATTGAAGAAGAAATTTTTCTCAAAAAAGATATAGAAAATTTAAAATTATGCCTATTATATATTAATAATATATAATTTATAATTATATATATTATTTTTACTCAAAAGATTCCTTAAAACGCTATTCCAATTTAGAATAAAAAAAAATGCTCTCCTGAAAAGTTACTAATTTCGAAATGTGTCATTTTTCTATCAAAGCAACAATATAGTCTGATAACTCTAGTATCAGTAATGTATATTATAGATTTTGGAGTTCAGTTTCGGAAAGTTAAACTAGACTCGTCCGAACGTGGGCGCTTCTCTTGTAAGCTGCAACGCTCGATATCAGTTGGAATATGAAAAAGGACGTTTTCATGTTTAATTAAAAAATACGTAACAATTGAAATAACCTGTTCGATCTATGCAACGTTAATCGTTATAATTGCACATTTTAGTAGAGTTGAAGCTTCCAGCGGATTGAAGGCGTAAAACACTCGCGCTCTGGAGCGCTTGTTTGTACACGAACGAACAACTGGAACGATCGAACCGAGACATTAGACGGTTACCAGCAGCCATTAATCATACAGGACGAGGAGGCAGGTGATTAATGTTGCCCTCTGTACGCGCTAACTTCAACTCCTCCCCTTTCATCGCCCATTTTCACACTCTCTTCCTGGTTTTTTTCGAGTCACCGTTCTTTGGGTTCCGTCGCCGTTCTCGAGATCACATCGCGAAACTGCCGACCATCGTCGAACGATTAATTTACTATATCCATTGTTTCGCTCGTTGCTTTTGCCATCTCGAGTTTCATGAGAAATACCCCGTATATTCGGATAATTCTACTAACGGCTTTTATTTAAAAAATATTACATGGAACTCTTCTCATATGCGTGTGTGTGTTGTATAGAAAACATTTTACTGAACATAAAATTTAGATGACGGTTCCATTTGTAAAATCCATCATTTCGCATTTATATATAATTCACGATTTCAAATAATTTTATGTAAACCACAATATCAATTTATATGAAGCTTCAATGATTTGTAATGTCAGGATAAATCATCGATTTTTAAATATATCGAATTTATCTCTTTAATATGATAATATATTTCATAATTTCGTTGAATTGTGCTGTTCTATATATATATAGAACATATAGAATTTATATCTATAAATACAACTTTAGCCAAAAACCTTATTTAACATTTTAGTTCGAAAATTGATTTATGACATTTGTTGTAAATTTCATCCTTTGTTTTAGAACCTTTTAAACTTATGTATAATGTCAATAGCCAATAGAAAACTATACAGAATAAAAGAAAGAATAAAAGAATTCCAGACAAAAAATTACAAATGCCCAATACTTTTTACAGTACTTACTTTACTATTGTATCTTCTATATTATCAATATTATTTTGTATTTATATATCAATTATAACTTTGACAAAAAAAACTAAAAAATAAAATTAAAAATTTCCAAAACCTCTCCATAATATGTGGTTTCGGAGTATAATTTTATCTAGAGTAATTTCATCAGCTGTCATTTTTAAAGTAACTTTTTATTAAGAAAACTAATTTGATCGGTGGCTTTAAAAGAAAAAAAGGAATGAAAGAAGGATAATTAAATGCCGCATTTTGCGAAATCACTTTTCATTCGTCGCCGATGATGTTGCGGTCGTTATTTCATAGCATGGGCCTTAACAAGATGAAATTTAGAGCGTCCCCAGGTGGCAGACGTTGGGCCCTAGCAATAGCAGTTTATATCGTGTATCTCGACGGAGTTCCCAGACCATTTAACCGGGACATAAATGTTAAAAGCCCGCCGTCTCTCCCTTTATGCTCCGCGCGTATCCGCAAACGTTACGACCGGTTTTACATTCAAGTTTCGACGCGCTCTCAAGATCAGCGCGGAGTGATAGCTGGAGAAAAAATGCGATGCATTTTTCTAACGCATCGCGAAGAAAAGACGCAGAGCAGAAATTACTGCGAAGAAACGGCTCGTTCGAATCGCCATTGTTTCACGATGATAGAGTTTTTCCATCCGCTGGTCTCGTAATCGGATTTAGAAAAGAATTCTTAGAACCACCTATCATGCATTCTAACTTTTTTTATAGAACGAAACGAGAAATTAATAACAAAATAGATTTCTAAATATGTTAATCTGATGCACTTTCATTATACAGTTCGATTATTGTTATCGATATATTATTTGTCGAATAATATTAATATATAAAATATTAATCCTAATACTAAATACAAAAACCCGCAAAATAATTACGCTGTAATTAAACTGCCCAGCCCTAGAGCTTATATTGCAATTCATTAAAATTATTGTATGTTAACTCGAGATCCCTAATAATGAGGAAAAACTCTACAAAGAAAACTCCTAAGTTCAATCCTTTTTTTCTGCGCGACACATTCTTGTTCAAGGGTCATTAAGAATTTTCGCAAGAACGCCGACTAATGGTATCGGCTGGATTACAAAGTTTTTAGAGCGCAGCACCGAGAATACGCGCCTAAACACCTGCACCCCTTTCTCACAATTCTTCCAGGACGCAACCTTTCTTCTCTTTCCCGCGGGGTCGCGCGAGAAGTTTCCGTTCCGCGAGGGCAGACTTTTCGCGGCATTTAGCCACTTCGGCTCAAGAGAGCGTAAAGTTAAATATCGAAGGAGGATTTCTAAGACGGAGAGACGCGAGAGGGAATGGAAGAAACATCACCGCTGCCACGTAAATTGGCTTCGCCGCCGGAGGCGGTCGGTTAATCGCGCGAGAAGGTCGCGGTGACCGAGCAATAAAATGGGAACAAATAAAGAACGAAGTTAAAATTCAATTCGGCCGGAAGAAACAATCGAAGTCCTGAACACAAGAACTGGGGAAACCGCATTTGCGATTGTTTCAGCAAAGTTAGGAGAAATCCAGGGAGACACATGGAAATTTCATGAAGCTCTCTTTGTCTTAAAAAGAAGTGGATAATAAAATTAACAGTAAAATGTACTTCGGAATATGTGTGACTTTTTACTTGACTTTTTACTTTATTTAGATGTAAGTGTATTCTCGAAAGAGTATCTGTACATAATTTATATCATAATCTCCAATTTATTATTATTATATTTCAACGTTGTAAGAAACGTAAAATAATATAATAATAAATATGAAAATATATAAATATAGAGGCAAATAAGAATTTCAAAGTAATGCCTAATCCGTTTTGAAAAAATAAAACAAACGCTTTCCTCCAAAGCATCGTCGAATTATATCCAGTAGAACAAGTCAAGCTTTGATCAGACTTCGGCAAAGCGCGCGCAGCGCACAGAACGTACAGAATCCAATAAACTCATTCGCATCGTTAAAATTTCAAAGTACAGCATAAAATTAAATAATTAAAATTTCAAGGTTTAAGACAACTTATATAAACGGACTTTGATATGTAATTCGCTTGCCACTAATCCCATTTCTACCAATGTAGTTTAATTTTAATCTTGATTAAACTGACTCTTCATCTTTTTCAAGAAAAAGATGAAGAGTAAGTTGAACTTAAATTAAAGTTAATTACGTTGGTAGAAACGGGCATTAATCACATAGTGAAACTCGAGTGCAGAGTTAAATGTTTATCTCTTTGGCTCGTATTTTCATCAAGTCGAATTAGTCATTTTACGATTCATCCGAATTTCTTGAGATAAATGTCAGTCCGTGTAACAAGCATTTTCTTCTTATATATATATATATATATATATATATATATATATATATATATATAATAACAACTAACATACGTAACTACTTACCTAAACCGTAACGT
>NW_012130088.1:1758656-1783937 GCF_000143395.1 Atta cephalotes
TGACGCGGGTTAATCTACTCGAGCTGATTTACAAGTCGCGAACAGCCAGACACAAATCCAGTTCCGCTTCTGCCAAAACCGTCGGTATAAGCCTACTTACACACGGCTGAACATGTAGCTGGCCAATCGTCGATTGGTAATCCGGGAATGTTTTCTGCCCAGTCCATTATCGGCTTAGTGCAGCTCCCGCGCCACTCTCCTTTCGCAACGACCTGATTCCACGCGAGAAAAAAGGAAACGCCACCCTATATTCCAGACGTTCTGGATAAATCGATAATGTTAAAGATAGTTTCTTTACACGCCATTTCGCATTCGCGATTCCTTAAAAGGGAATTCAGAGAAACGCAAGAATCCTCTATGTCGACATAATGTGAATTCTGCAAACGTTTTTTCAATAATAATTTTAATTTGTAAACTATATTTTTCGACAATTTTTGGAATATAAAACAAATTGTATTGCTGTCTATTTTTCAACATGACTGTTCATATTTTCCGGCAATTTCAATTTATCGTTGCACTCATTCAGTGAGACAATAAAAATTTGTCACGAACGCAAATAAAAATTTATTAGCAAAGAATGTGTTTGAAACTCGAATTTGTTTGCTGCTCGTTTTTATCAATGTAAAAATAATATCGTCGGTTAAGGATAGCGTGGCAAGCATAAGCATCCTGTTTCCACAAACTTGTGAAAGAAAGACTGACTTTCGTGTATGTACACCATCATCACCGAGAATATTATTCGTTGCGCTATTGAGCACGTTTAAAAATGCATGGGCCACTCAACCTGAACCGGAAGCATTTCAGTTATCCTGTTATTCAGTATCCTCAGGGATAAGGCTCGCCCACCCTTAATGATGACCAGTAATATTTGCTCTTTTGTTTTCCTACCAAGAGGAAAATAGTGCGCCGTCTCGTGCACTTATTAGCATTAGCGCGCTCCTCGCAAGATTATGAGGTGTTTTATTTTCATGAACGAGGAAATTACACGTGAAAATAATAAAAAAGGTTATACGTTACAATTAAATGATTTTTCGATCTCCTTTTCGGCTTAAGTTTACGAAGCATTACTTTCCAAAGTCGTAATCTTCTGTTATATGTTGTAAAAGTAAATTGATCACGAAGAAGAAGCGAAAGATAATCCAATAATAGAATTTTATAGAATAATCAAATGATAGAGCTTTGGATTTGTATATTCACACTTCACTTTCATAAGACAGAAATGCGTGCATTTCTTGATAAAAATGAAATGTGAATATGAACTTAAAGCTTTACAAAAATATAAAACTATGAATTTGATTATTCCATTTATTCTATAAGACTTTTTTATTTATTTCTTAGGTTCTATGAATATATGTAACATAAACTATATGCTAAATGCATTTATTAATACAAGTGTGAATACAGATCTAAAGTTCTACAAAAATGTAAGATTTTCAATTTAGTTATACTATAAAATTCTTTTATTTATTTCTTGATATATGTATAAATTATGTGCTAAATGCGCGCATTGACAAAAATGAGGTATGAAGAAGTTCTACAAAAATATAAGACTATCAATTTTATTATTTCATAAAATTCTTTTATTTGATTATCTCTCACTTCTTCGTGATAAATTTACTTTTATACAGCATGTATTTACATGAATCTGCATACATCATTTACATAAATCTTGTTATCGCGGTGCGATGTTTAGAACTGTTCCAATTTAATTCACTACTTTCCAAGTATTCGGCGCGCGATAACAAAACAAAGTGTCGATTCCGCGACAGATACAATTAGCGTCTTACGAATATCGCGCAAAGTGTATTACTATGCGCCACGGAAAATCCCGACAATTCTGATGGTCGCGGCAAGGAGATTATTCTATAATTTTAACAATCAATTATTTAGAATTCAGTTATCTCGGCGAGGCTACCGGCGTATATTCAATTTTAAAACTGCAAACAGTCGCCGGAGTACCGTTCGCAACGAGGCACTCAATATGTAAAGCGCGATGTAACTTCGCCGCGGCCGCAACTCCGCGCGTCACGCGGATTAATCAAGCGGAATTCACGCTCGACTTGTAAACGTTGATCAAATATCCGTGAGTGAGTTAACGACCGCGGGATTGTCTGTGAAATTCGACTAATTCAACTCTCGGTGCGCGCGATGTTTTTCGGCGACGGCCTCCGTCGAAGTTAAATTACGTTAGCCCTTTCCCTACGTCCTCCAATTAGGGACACTTTCCCTTTATTGGCAACACGCGAACACATAGTTTGCATGCGAAGTTATATTTTTCTTTTGTTTTCATAATTTTACGATAGTCTATAAGTTCTCTCTCTCTCTCTCTCTCTCTCTCTCTCTCTTTCTCTCTCTCTCTCTCTCTCTCGAATCTGAATCGATAAAAAATTCTCAAAAAAAAAAAATTCCTACAACACGCCGCAATCACATAGAATCGTGAAAAATTTCCATCCCTTCCTAACATACATACGCGTATGTACTTGAATATGTATTGTATATAATTCATTGTCTCATTACACGCAATACTGCATTCAGCGTACCGACTGCGACCACTTTCAATATAAAACGAAGAAATAATAAATGAGCCGGCTGTCACGTACCGGGTGGCACCATTGCTCACTCACCTGATAGAGTATGTCGAGAGTGATCGGATAGAGCAGGTGCTCCACGATGACTCGGAGTACGGTGTTGGGTCCGCCCTGAGTCTCGCCAGGTCCGGACACCTGATTTTGTCCAGCAATCGCGACCTGGTTGTTCGAATTCTGTAACAGAGAAGAAAAGTGGAGACGAATTAAGCAAACTTCGAAGGAACAAACTAATTGCGATCGACGTTTACGCGACGCCCAAAGTACTGAAGATACAAATTGCCAAAGTTCCGCGAATGATAAATGATGAAATTTTACTTTACAGACAAAGTGATTTTCATCGAACTTGGTTCTTGTATTTTTAGGACTTCGTATAGAGGCGAATAATTGAAGACTTATTTATATTAATTGTTTTATTGTTAGCACAATATAATAATAATAATAATAATAATAACATTAATATATTATAATAATACAAGTCTATGTACAATAAGCCTTTAATTAGATATTGTATAATAATATAATAGGAATAATAATCGATATAGCTATTTTAAAATTCAACACAACTGGTCTTTAAAAGCATCAATATAAAAATGCTCTGTTTCCGTTATGCAATATACGTATCATGATTATTAATATCGAATGAAATTTAAAGCGTATATTAAATTGTTAATGAAATAAATATCAAAGCTTTTTTACTTTTGTATTTTGAGAAATTATTTGCAATGTCTGAAATTGGAACGCTTTCATTGCAGAGGAATAAAAACGTTTCCTGGAAATAACAAAAACCTTTGACTTTATCTTCAAATTATAACACAAATGAAGATTTTTTTATACATAATTTGTATTAAATCATAGTATTAAAAAAAAGCTATTGTGTCGGGGAAGTGAAATAATTGGAAATTTCCTGGTTTAAAGAATACATCATGAATGACCTTACTGACTTCGATGCGATGCATGATCTTCCTTCCTCGAACGATATACAGATCACGGAAATTCTCTCTCGGTGTGTCTGCTGAGCGTGATGAAGCGGAATAGAAAATGATTTCTTTGAAGCGAGAAGCAGAAAGAGCGAGTGTCAGAAGAAAAACGGAGAGAAATGCGGGAGAGCAAACGAAAATAGATGCAAGAGTATTAAAATTGGACGCATACTAAGTGTAAAAACGAGGAGATATTATACTTTGTAAGTGAGAGCCGTATAATGGACGATGGCGCTGGTGGGTTATTAAAAAGGAACCGTGTCTTTCTGAGCCTCGCTAAATGAAACACCCGGTAATTTCGACCCTAATATTAGATCGAAAGAGAAGTGGATTGGAAAAGAAATTGTGGTAACGTGCAAATTCTACAATAATCAATTTACAAGATTTATCGTTTTATCAATTTACAGGATAATAATTGTCAGATAATTATTTGATGCGTTATATATTCTGACTAGATAAATAATTGAACAAATAATGTGAAACATTTACATAGAATATATAAATATATAAATATCTTCACTTTGAGAAGATTTAAGGTAATATGTCTTCGCTGCAAAAAATTTATTTATCAAAATATCTAAAAAATATTTTTTAGATTTAAAATATACCTATATAATATTCTAAAGTCTTTCAATTAATTTAAGACCGTACTAGAAATTTGACGTAGGTTCGTTCTTTTTATCTTTCGCACGTTCGAAATGCGTTTAGCAAACCGTCGCCGTTTTCATCAGCTGCCGCTGCCGGTAAAGCTGTCAAAGTGAACTTTAAGGGGGTACGTCGCAGCAAGCATTAGCATAAAATGCTAAAGAAACGCGCCACATTAGAATTTCGATGTAGATTAAAGCGCGGCACCCGCTCGAGCGAGGCTCCTAAATCTAACTTCGTAAAAATAACTTCTCTCAAGCGTATCCTAACGAAATTTCCACGGCGACGATGCGAAATGATCTCGTTTCCTAGTTCGCACAAAATCGCTGGATGTCTAAATCTTTAGATGTAAATAACGAGCTGATTATTAGATAAATATTTATTAGATAGACACAAAGATTTTCCTATAATATATGCGTTTAAGTAAAAATTAATTTTAATTTATACTTTATGTAAAATATTCATATCAGATTTCAACTGAGATCGGATTGGAATTTCAATTAAAGCAAAATTAACTAAATTGATATCAATTTTCTTTCTTCTGATTAGCTAAATTCTAATCAGATCACAACTTAATTTCTGATCTGATACGAGCTTAATATAACTCATACATTTTTTTATAGGTAGATATTATAGGAAGAATAGCTTTAACAAATAAATAAATAAAAGAAGAATAAAATATAAAGAGGAATGATTATTATTTATAATTCATGATTATTATTTATAATTCATGTTATTGTACTATCTTCTATATATGGGAAGCCATTTCAGATAAGATTGGAATAAAGAACACACACAGCTTCGCGTAGCAATTTCGATATTTTTAATCTGGGAGAACAATGAGAAAAAATATAATAATAATAAATATTTATTTGAAGAGTACCAATTAAACATTTACTTACAGTAATAAATATTTATTTAAAAAAAATAGACAGTTAAATAAAATTAATTTTCCTATACTAAATATATTTTCATATTTAGTTGGTACTATTCAAACAAATGATCTGAAATTTAGTACATTCTTTCAATGTAAAAAATTATTATTTTTTTACGGAAACAATCACCTCATGTGTTTTTACATTTTAATTAAAATTACTGTTATTAACAACATATTGAAATATTATTGATTGTTTTCTGATTTATTAGCGTTTGAGAATATTATGGATATTAATTTAATCATAATTTTCTGAAAAAAGTAAATAGAAATCAAACAAATATTAAACGAAATAAGCGCGTTAAATAATTTATATATTATAACAATATTAAAAAAAAATAAGGATTTTATTAATAACACTTTTAATAACTATTAGTAACGTTTTTTTATTGCAAATTTTCAAATTGCATATTTAAAGGTTCATGAAGAATAGTTATTAAAAAAGAAAAATATGTCAAACAATATCCATGCAAAACAATATTTATTACGACAATTCACAATTTTACGCCGCTGGGATGCAAAAATACTCCAGGTGACTATTCCCGCATTAAATGGAGACGATCGACCGAAGGCAATTTGGAATTGTTGAATTGGATACATATGGTATATAAAATTCATACCGAAATATTCAAACATTGTAGCTCATACTGGCTACTTAATTATGTCTTTATGACATTTTAATTATTTCACTTGTTTTAAGCAATACGTGTCCTTACATAATATTTCTTGTAATTTCGGAAGATTCGGGTTTGAATTCCTGAATATATAATATAATAGTAATTTCACAACAAACTGTTTGCTGTTTTTAAGGTGCTTATTAGTATCAATATAATTATTAAACTGGTTGGCAATTTAATTTGTGATATATTACTCCAGTTTTGTTTATGATTGCATTTCAGGACTAAAAAATATGTCGGCGCATAGTTGCAAAATTATATATGTATATAAAATTCACACCAAAATATTCAAACAAAGAGATCTATCTTCTACCGAATAAGTTTTCGTTATTTAATTGTGTTTTCACATATTACGATCTTGTGACATTTTGAAATAACCGATAAACAAGCGGAAAGACAGACACAATTAAGAACATGTAACTACAATATCATTTTCACGGAAGAAATGTAATCGTGGATATGCTATGTTCAGAAAATACAACGTTTAACTGTAATATCTTGAGCTCAAAAATACGACGCATTGAAAAAGGACATAAAAGCGAGAAGTAAAACCAAGCTACAGAATATAGTTCTTCAACAGCAAATGATGATCGCAACAATTCGGAAGAAATAACCCGAGTGCATGGCGAAGGAGTAAAATTCTATTTCAAGAGACGCTTTTAAACGTAAGAGTTTTCGTTTTTGCAGCGATGTTAAACTACATGTTCTCAAGATTAAAAAATTAAAAATCCAGATGTCTTTTTATAATCCTTAAGTATTTGTTATGAAAAAAACATGAGCTCGATAATGTTTTTTCTTTTAACTTCATAATCATATCTTAAGATAATCCTGTATCAAGAAAAAGGAAGAAGAGATCGGGAAAAAGAAATATTGCATATATAAAAATGCTTCATAACTCGCAGGTATATTTTAAATTTTCAAAAAAGGAGAAAAAGTTAGCAGCAACGTGTGAATCTTTCTTTACGTAAAAAGTTATACTAAATCGTTTCTCGCAGACAGTATACCGAGGCTAAATGAATAGTTAAATGGCCATTGTTTCCTTCGCTGCGCGCGTTAGATCTTACGGAATTTACGAGCATGCTAAACCTCGGCTCATCTCGTGCCCTCGTTTCTTCACACCAACCAACCATCATCTGTAACAAACGCTTTTTGACTGCGTTCGAACACTAGTTTTTAACGCGTAATTCAGTTACACCTCGACGCATCATGCGTTCGTTTAACTACGATGTAAAGCAGATCGAGATTTCGCAAGCACGGCGGATATTATTACTGCCGACCATACTCGCTAATAATTTTATGAGCAATTTTATTGAAGTTTGCATCGTGCATTCGCGGTTTAGTCGAGTTTCCGCTCAGATCCGAAACGGTTTCCGGCCTTGCCCTGCAATGTTGATGATGTATAAGTGTTTCTAACTGCAAACATAAATGTTTTACGAAAGAACTGGACGTGGATTAAGCGGGATAAAAATGGTCCAATTAAAATGGATGAGAGCGACTGGAAATGTCAAGAATAATCTGAACGAGATCGAGATGCGGCAAATGTTGCCTCGTAAAAAATTAAAAGTAATTAAAGCATAGCTACCTTGATTTTTAATTTTGCGCTTACTTGCGATATGAATAATTTGCAGCAAATATTATGAAATTAACGGATCCATTTCACCGTTAAATCGCTCTAACATGAAATTAATTTCGTTTTAGCTTTTAGAGGTATAAATAAAGTGACTCGGCAAAATTCATGTCCTGATGACCCTTCGCGACGGATGATATTCGAGATCGCCACGATCTCGATCTTTCTTAAGAAGGAAGGATTAATTTTGACGTCCCGGTATCGAGAAAGAAGAAAGGGAGAAAGACAGGGGAGACGAGAGAAAGCCAGCTGCTAATTAATTAGCCTGACAAACATTAACTGACGGCTGTTTCCTCTCCGGTCGGGTCTGTTCGCCGACCGTAAGGATGGCGTGCGGCCGGCCATTTTATCCGGGAATTAATCCTAAAAGTTGTGCGCATACATCCCCGGCTTTTCGCACTTCAGCGTTCCATCTCCGTTTCCCATCCCTCCAATTAGCGGCCCATAAATTTCCATGCATGCGGAGCATAAATTCGTGCCGATGCTCCTCGCTCTTATTTCCTTTCCCTATTTTCATCTTTTTTTCCAAAGAAATTCCCACGACCGCCTGCCTCCTTCCGTGCAATCCTTTTTATCGAAACCATGCATCTTCCGCGAGAGACACGCGATATCGAGAGGGGATTCCTGGAATCCCATCAAGTTCCGCCGCAAAAGAAATTTTCCGGCTTGAGTACGCACCCGGAAAATTTAATTTTATTTGCTCGCTTATCAGAACGAAAATCAAATATCGCGTAAAGGATATAAGGTTATAGTTCTTTGGTCGCCGGAGAGGTTGGTTCATCCAGTGTATTTATTGCTTTTGTGAACGCCGGTGAATTTCGCGCGCGGCTAATTATGTCGCGGGATAATATTCTACATCTTCCGTAATAAACTCTTCGGATTTGCGATAAATCTCTCGACCTCGTGCGCAAAGATTTTCCATTATATCGCGTCGTAGCCATTAGCGGTGCTCTCGAGAACGTAGCATGAAATTAATAACGAAGTTACAGTTGTCATCATCTTATTTTAGTTACGAATCATTTGCACGACTGGCCGCATTAATTTATATCGAAATAAACAGCCGCATGTACAGAGAACGTAGACTAAATATTTACTATTATATATTACGGGTGTATTAACTAGTTTCTAATTAATTAAAATTATAATATTGTGCTCATGTTAGAATTATGGTGTACCAACTGCGCCGCGTGCTAAAGCTCCCCGTCATTTTTGCGGAAAATTATTCACGCATTTCGCAGGATTCACGTTGCAAATGAAATAAAAATTTGCGTCTATAAATTATGCATTATTTAATTACACACAATAGCTCCGAATGTGAATAGCAATTAAATAAATAAAATATCTTTTTTCATTTCGTATATATTTTTTTGTCCTAAGTATTACGTCCATTTTCTTCGCAATTTTTTTTCGCAGTAAAAGTACGTCTATTGTTCAATGAGAGAAACGTCAATATAATGTTGAAAGATGGACGTTCCAGTACTTGTAGATTACGATGGCAAGGCGGAAGAGATCTGCTGCCTTCCCGCCGCTTAGACAGACTTAATTATACTGAATGTCGATAATAAAGTCACCATCTGCGAGCGCGGTCTGGAAAGGCTCCATTAAAGCCGTTCTCTAAGCCGCTAAAGTAAAATCTTCAGAAGAGGAAGGAGTCTTTTACCCGAAAACTACAATTCCCGTTCGAAACTCCCGCCGTGAAATAATAATCCTAATTATTGTTATCGTGAATTGCATAGTAGAACCCTAGAGAAATAACGGATAGCAGTTATTTTACGGTATTTGACAAACCCAATGATATACGAGGTGACTTGATCATTGCATGATATACTACAATTTTCAAACAATAATAATTATATTGGGTCATCCGGAAAGTTCGTGCCGACTAAAATTTAAATTTTAGTATATATTTATTAAATTTTCTGCGTTTCAATTTTCCTTCAACATCAGCACGAACTTTCCGAACGACTGAATGTATATTCCACGTTTTTTATATTTACTGGACGATCAAATGGTGAGTTTAGCCATAAAATAATTGATTTATAAATCTGATGTAATCATTATTTTATCCTTGTAGTAAATGTATCACAAAATTTGGAATTAGTGTTTTAAAATAAATAATTTTATTTTTTATTCTCGATATTGCGATATAATTAAGGCTCCTGTTCACTCATCGCTACTATCTCATATTGTGACGTCAGAAGCGAGAAAATACACAATAAAACTTCTTGCAAATTATATTTGAATAGAAATATTTTTCAATAAAACACCATTTGCAATCAATACAATAGACATATAAAATATATTGAAAATTGTCTTCCTGTTTCGGAAAGAAATTAAATATTTATTTCCATTATTATTAATTTGACATTTTATCAGTAAATATAGCTTATTTTGTTTTTGTTTATGCATAATTCATTTTCAGATAAATGATTATTTATTAATTAACGAAACAAAAGAAGAGTTTTCGATGTATTTTATAAGCCGATTCGATCGGATTACTTAAGTGTTGTTTTATTGAAGCACATTTCCATATTAATATATTATGCAGAAATCTTTATTGCATATTCTCGCTTTTGACGTCACAATCTGAGACAGAACAATCTAGAGCTGAATAAGAGCCTTAAAACATTCTTTATTTCCGATCACATTTTGCTATCTCTTGATTCTTCTCTGTCTTTAATCAGTTAAGTATTTTCACGTCTACTGCTTATAGTTCATATTCCACTCGCATTTACAATTCTCACGTTCTTATACTATTTTTTCCTTAATGTCCATTTCATGAATCTGATTTCATGAAGCCGGACACGTTTCAAGAAGGAAAATTATCTGCCTCTCATCTAAGGGTTCACCTATATTATATATCTACGAATTCCACTAAAAATAGGCTGGCAAGTGATAAAGCTGTGAGTATCGCCCCAGAATGTTGTGATCCGTAACGCGCGCGCGGCCTGCATTCCGGGGGCTACGAGATTGCCGCGGCGGAACGCCTCGGTCCGGATCGTTACCGCGACTATGCACTTGCCCGAAGCCGCTTTCAAGGGGTGAAATAACTACTCCTAGAGGTAGTTTCTATCCCCCTTTGATAGCTCGGCCCCGGAACTAACGGTGAGTGCCGAGACTAAGAACATTACCATAACCTTCCATTACTCGTTGCAGCCGATCCGCCTATTTCTATCCTCACCCTTTCTTTCTTGATTTTGAACATCCACCTTACATTGAAAGAAAAGTATTTGATATTTGTGTCTATTATAACTACACGATAGAATAATTATGGTTAGGAGTTCTATTATTCTATGGTCATTACTGTTATAATGTAAGTAATTAATAATAACAATTATATTTATAATTCTATGTATTTCTTTGATATACAGAACTATTTGTAGTCGTTTATACCAATTATACAGATATATTTTTGGTACATATATAGAAATAAATATAATTATTATTAACATTATAGCAACATTATAGACCATTAGAGGCTAATATTAAAACTGGTGATCAGAGTCAAAATAGGAAACACTTTGAACACTAATTGAAGGTATGAATCAGTTTCGATATTTATATAGGCGTAGTGAAGATTTAAGTATCCATGCAAAGCAAGTAAATTTCATGAAACGTAAATATCGATATCTTTACTTCCTTCAAGATCTTGGCGATCTTGTTTTTCGAGGCTCTGGTTGTATATCCTGGATCGCCGATCGCAATCGAGATCACGTCGTAAAGCTTCGTCTAGAAGCATCGCGGCGTGAAAATGGGCGTTAAAGTTTTACAAGCGATTTTTCGCGAAGATCCGAGTCGCGGATGTTTCTCAATATCTTTCTCGGTCTACCTGGAAATTTGCAACTCGTTCTCTACGCGGCAGGTACAATAAGCCGATCCGTTCGCACAACATCATTGTGATCTACATAAATCTTTTTTGCCGAGTGAATCTCGGCTCAGGCTCAGAGATTTTTCAAATTTCGGCACGATCGAAGGAGTTCGCCTCCGAATCTTTCAAGACCGATCCCGTGTTTTCAAGTTTTCGTTTCATTCTTACAATCTCGCGGCAAAGATCCCTCCATGCGGCAAGCTTTCCGGCTTTCTCTTTCAAAAACGTGAGATCGTTTCAGACTCGGCACTCGATGGATGGCATTGGATGAAAGTGATAAATAACAATGTTGCTCAGCAATAATTCTCACGATAAAATACAAACAGGTAACTCACGCTAAAATGACAGTGCTTTCAAATTTGAAAGGGAAAAAGACGACGATTAATGACTGCAAGACGGCTGTCGTCTTTTTTATATCGTTCCCCTTCTTAGACTTGTATTGTCAAAACCAGTTATTTGATCAGCGATATACACTATGTTCGTTTAATTGCATTGAATTTGAGTAATGATACTCTCCCTCGCCGGAGTTATTGAAAATATGACAGCAGCCTCTGAGAATGATTAATAACGTTACTTCGACATTGTTATCTTTTTTTCATGTCCCTATTACTTAATTGCATTCAATTCGCAATTCCGAATAAATTACATTCGTCCGGGAATTATTTGTTTCGATGGAATGAGAGAACTGCGATGAAAATTTCGAGAATAATCCCACCTGCCCCGCTCAACTCGCTCTGTCGAATTGCCCGAGAAAATAATAGTGTCTGAGAAAATAAGAGGATTCCGCAGACCACGAATATCACCGGTAGCTTTAAAATCCGTCTGGACTCGGACGCGGAGTTGCGGCATTCTATTAGACTTGAACTAGTTGATTACGAAAATATAGTATCTCAATAACTTATCAGTCAAAAATACTAAAGAATCTTAATTATTATCTTAATTTAATAAGTTTTTCATATTAACTGGCGAGAGATTTCTCCTGGCACTCTTGTGCAAGTTTACTTTACGGAAAATAGATGATAAGGATTTTAATAACATCTCTCTCTCTCTCTCTCTCTCTCTCTCTCTCACTAATCTCTAATTAATATCCTGATGATTATTCTACGATACATTGTTTAACTTTATTCCGAGAAAACGAAACGACCTCTTTCGCGGTGCAACATGCGCTCGAAGGCGGAACGAAGGAATTAAGAATTAATGAACACTTGGAAGCGAGAAGCAGTGGTGGATTGTCGGGAAACATTCCGCGATTTCTTGGCGAAACGAGCGAGGATAACACGTCAAGATACGGCTATCCGCAAAATGTTTCGTGAATGAGGGAGGCAGAAGAGAGGTGTCGTTTAAAAAAACGACGAAGAGCGCGATAAGAAAACTGCGCGGAAAGAGTGCAGTGCGCTCGTTACATGAGTACAGTGCAAAAATTTTTCCTGAATAATTCATCGGCCGGTGCACGGCGATGGAATTTCCGCTCGTATACGTACACGGAAGATGCGACCATGACGGCGGCACAGAGCCGATGTGTATATCACGGCTAATGGACAGCGAAGGGCGCGAAATAAAAAGTAATCGGACAGACTTCATCAACGACGGCCCACGCTTAAATCCGAAACGGTAGAGAAAACAATCCCAGTCCTATTTTGTAGACAATTTGAAAAATTTACGCTTTGTACACAGAAAAAAGAATATTTAAAAATACCTTTATTTTCAATACAAAAGTATTGAAATGGATCATGTACAATTAAACAGAGATAACTTGCTTACATAAAGACATTTTTTTATAGTTCGCATCAATAGTAATTTCTTGAGTTAAATAATATTTTCTATTTTTAATTTCACACTGAGAACTGAGAGAAAATGCTATTGATTTAATTAAAGTCTATATTACGGGCTGTCTATATTACTAACATAAGTAATTAATTCATGTATATTTTTATTGACATAAAGGTCTTGATTATTGAAATAATAATTTATGCGTTTATGTTAATAAAAATATATGAAAAATATAAAATAATATGAAATAATCACTTATGTTGAGTGACACCTCGTAGTATAGACTTTAATTGAATCAACAGCATTTTTTTCTCAGTGCATATGTTAAAATGGAAATCAATTCATTTCTGTGAGTTAGTTTCAAAGTAAACAATGTCCATAATAACATTTAGTAAATAATAAACTAAATTTTGAGTCAAAATACATTTTATTAGTTAAATTGTTTAACTGTATCGTTTTAATTAGATGAACAATATACTGAGTAGGAGTGGCGATCTATAGAAATAATTAAAAATAACTAAAATTGAATATAATTTGACATAATAAATTTAACAGTGTTCTATAAAAAAAAATATGTATTTTCATCATTCGATAATAATTTCCATAAATTAAGAAAAAATATTATAGATAGAAAATATTTTCAATTTGAAAATTATAATATTTTTAAATTAAAGTAAAATTATTTCACTTTGACAATCTTTTTTTAGAGAAAGCGATTCGTATTATCAAAATAAATTATTAAAAATTTTTTAAGTAGTAATTACTTTATTTTTTATTTCAGAATGTTAATATTAATTTAATGATATTTCGTAATCAAAATTACAGTTTTCCCAATCCTGCTGCATTATTAAAAAATATTAAAAAAAGTACATTTATATTTAGAAGAAATTTAATAAAAGTTTGACATATATAAAGATAGAATAAAAACACTTCTATCTCTTTTTGGTATAATTTTTTAAAATATCAAAAGAAGATTTTATTAGTATTAAATAATTATATTGCATTCTTTAGATATAATCCATCATTACATCAAAATAAATTTGTCATTAAAATTTAAAACTATTAAATCTTTTTAAGAATATTTTATATTATCTTATACAATGAAACACTGATTACGTTAATTAGAATTTATTAGTTTTACTTTCGATACTAATTTTTTTTTATATACTAAATAAATATTTCGTTTCATTTCACTGATGAAATTCTCGAGATTTATGAATCGGAGAAAGATATTGCAGGAACTGAGTAAAGAGAATCGTATATTTAAATCGTAAGTGCATTTACAATGCTTTGATTTTCATTATATCTCCAATGTGCTTTGCATCTCTATTTCGGTTCGAATTCAATTCACCCTGATCTCTATACATCACACGACAGACGACACGGGGAAGCGCCTTGAGCGAGAAAAAAACTCCCATATGCGATTCCATCAAATTAAATTCTATCCATTAAATTCGTTCACGGCTCGATCTTGCGGCCCGATACTGGTCTTTGTATTACAGTTTCCGGTTCGCATCGGCGACGTTAACGACGTCGATGGCGTTACCGCGCGTAGTTTGGACCGGGGAGAAAATTTGTTGGCCCGGGTCGATGGTACTGCCATCGATTTCAATCATGCGCAACCCTGACACCGTTTTCTCACCCCCTTTCAGGTACGTGCGCGACATCGCGTATTCCATTATGCGCGCCGAGTTTTTCGATCCCCGACAGTCTCGCTTTTTCACGATATTTTCGTATTCCTCTTTTCCTTTCTCCCTCTTTCTTCTTCTCTGTTCTCTTCCACCCCTCCCCTCCCTTTTTTTTTCAAAAGCTCGTACATACCTCGCGCTCGCGAGCAGGATAAAGAACGCGCAGGATAAAGAACGCGCGTTCATTGGACGACATTACGAGCGGGATTCGCCGCTGTCAAAATGATGGAGTGGCCCACCCAGCCAGACGGACTCTTCTGCAGTCAGAATAATCAGTCTTCCCGGCTTGTAGCGTCACCCCTTTTCCACTACGTCGCATCCCTCCCACACCTCCAAAGCCACTCGTGCCGCGCGGGAATTCATCCAGAATCGTCGTAGTTACTCTTGGCGCATCGTGCGTTTGTAATGCCAAGCGAAATCAAAACGTACAGTGAACTATGTGGTTCTCGGTCGATTTTGTAACGAAGAGAAAAATCCACGGCACACTTTTTCTTCAATTCCTTTTATTGGTGATGTGTCATATGAATATTTTTCTATTTTCATTTCTTTTTTTCATTGCCACGTCATCGCGATGATATAATATATCTATTATGCATTTCTAGGAAATTGCTCCCATCACATGCGGATATTACGTTATTCACCCCTATATAACGCATAACATTTTTTTTGAATCATCCCATGAAATTGCGAAATAATTCGCACCTAAAAAATTCACGCGGTGAAGTCGAATTTCGTCGAAAAGTCGAGGACACGTGCTCCCAAAACATTCCTACTTTTTGATCCTCGAGCTTCCAGAGGAAAAAAATTGAATGATCTATCTTTGCGCGCCTCTCTCAGCGATCCTCTCTCGCTTCGACTCCGTATTGGTGAAACGCCAATAGGCTTGCGTATGCGGCTTCGCGATACGCGTACAAAGCCGTCGATACCGAGATCCGATACCAGAGAGTGAGTGTACAAAGGGAGAGGAACGGTGGTACTCTTCCAGTTGGGCAAAGGAGAGAGGAGACGGCAACCTTTCAGATTTGTTGCTGGGAAACATTCGATTTTTCTCGCCATCGGCAAAGGCTCTTTTTCTCTTTCGACGACGACGACGACGGATAGAAGATGAAATATGACGGAGGACGCAGAAAGAGCGTCGCATGTGCGGAAATGATGGATTAGGTCGTACCGTTTATGCCTTTAACTCGTGATGAAAAAGAGATGGTTCCCTTTTGTCGCGAGCTATTTGCGTATGTCTTTAATGAGGGTTAAATATACGGTTCTCTCTCCCTTTGTCTGTTTAACATTTCGATCACAATAACAGGTCACATAACGTCGTATTTCATCGAATGATCTGAATGGTGTGGTTAACTATTGTGTCCATGCTAATAACGGTGTCCATTATCTCTACGCAAACGATTGCAATAACGTCCGTTGTCAGCAATTACGATTATCTCATGTTCCATCCGCACATTGTAATTGTCGGAGTAATGAATATCTATCTTCACATCGAACGCGAGGCATTATGCATACTGCTGATGTATGCAGTTACGACGTCAGAGCTACGACAAAAGTCACATATATTCGCACTTTTTCTTGTGGCATACCGTATACGTTGAAATAAACGAGCTCACTCGTATGCCGCTGGCCGCGATAAAATGTACTCATAAAATGTCCTGAGAACTCCGTTCGTGAATCGTGAATTAATAAATAGATGCGGAAGTTAATCAACCGTCCCGTAAAAGTTTACTTTTGTCGGAAATGTTGAACATTAAATTACACGGCCGTTTAGATTAAATTGCAGTCTGCACTATTGAATTGCGGCATGTCTGAAAGTTTTTCCGCGTGCCAGCGAAAAGTTCATCTATTTCGGCCATCATATCGCCAAGAAAAAAATTACATGCAATTTTTCGTTTCTGACGTGATAATGCGATATGTTCGTAGAGCGACCGATGTAAAGATTCAAAGGTGAAAGGTAGAATAATGTTCGAACTTAAGTAAAAATAATTGATTTCGATAATAAAAATAAAATTGTCAGATGTATTGACAAATTAAATCGGTTATTTCAGAAATTTTATAAGTAAAAAAAATCTGCTATAATACTAAAAAATAATTAAAATTTTTGAAGAAAATTATTCTGTATTTATCTGATTTGGAATTCTCTATACATTTAAATTTTGACAAAAATTGACTTATAGGATTTCTAAAATGATTCAATTAACTGACAAATAAACTATATTTCACGTATAGTATGATGATCGATATTATGAAATTCAATCTATTTCAAGCAATTGTTGTACATAAAAGAGATAAAATATGGATGATGTTACAAGATAATATCCGCGGACATTTTATTCGTCCTGCGAGATAGATATTCTCTGTCGGGCCGAAATTTTGTCCGGGTGGGTGGAAGCGAAAACAACATTTCCTCTGGCGATAAAACTCGCTCGTAGGGATCGGATAAGCGAGGGGTGCGCGCTTAAGGGTGCGTGGAGAGGACTCGGTCTCTGTAGCGCGACGGTCCTCATGGCTTGCATATTTCAGAGCTCGATACAGTGAATATAGGTCTAACAATGGCACATTGTTATTCGGACCTGTCGCGGCTGCCAACCAAAGTGGAGCAGGGTAGCTGCGCAAGGGAAGATCGAGCCGCCGGCCACGAGGGATACAGAGGGTTCGCGCGGCAGCGAAGCTGAGAAGATGGCTATGCGCGGGCAAAAAAAAAAGATGGTGTAATATTTTTAATGGAGGGTGTCTCGGGTGATCTACGGCGCGTTGCATTGTTTCTATGAGACGCCTCATGTATTGTATCTTCCCTGTTTCTCAACCCTTTTCTCACCTGCTTTCTTTTTGTCCGCCTTATACTCACTCCTTTCTATGCCACTCATGATCGCGAATATGTCCCCGAAAAATCTCATATCACCAAGGTTTACGACGATTCAGTTTGGAATGCAAAATGCACCGCAGATATTTTTTCCAACACATGCATTAAGTGTTAATTGCTGCTAATAATGGTAAAAAAATCACACAACTTTTCGCGACTCTTTTGATAAATAGTAAATATTTTAGCGAATTGTAGCCCATTGCGAAATTCGTAACCACAATAAATCGCGCACGAAGAAAAATGATTCCTATAAAAGCAAGATGGTACTAAGATATAGAAGGAAAATCAACAGCGGATAGCACAATCGCGATAGTGGGTTTGTATCGCAATGTATTAATTACTAAATGTAACGGGGAGGAACGGTTATTGAGGCACCCCCGTCGTTGTATTCGGGATAGGAACAATGCCCCAAATTACGGTACTCCGCCGCGCCGTATATACTCGGGTTGAAGGAAAAAAGAGTGTGAGATCCATTGCCGGTTTCTCTCCCGGACGCGGCTAAGATTATATATATATATATATATATATATATATATATATATATATACATACGCGCGATCACTTTTCCGGCTTTAACGCCCAGCTTTTATGTTGCTCGCAATTACCCCGCTGGAAAGCATTAGCCCGTAAACAATGGCCGCGCGGCAAACAGATTAATAATCCTTGTCGAGATTAAGCCAGTACGTATTATTTAACTCTTTAATTGAACATTAGGTACTTTTTCAATCTAATCGCAAAGTATATTGTTAACAAATTTCGAGTCTTTAATTTAAATCACCGGCCCCAATCGCCCCGATTTTCCTTTTATTTCTACCCCACTTCGTGCTCTGTAATGATTTTTGTATACTACGTACATACATAATGTTCCGTGCACGTTCATTCATTCGCTCTCCGCAAATTTTTATCGCCCCGTTGTTGAATCGAATATTCAATTTTACTTTTTCTACTGTGGAGTCTTCTGTTTTTCTCAGTTTGTCGCTATATTACTTTGCATGCTAGTTTTATTGCTTTTTCTACTCAGAAATCGCCATCTCTCTTATTCTCTGTTTCTCTTTCTCTTGTTTTCTTTTCGTTCTCCTTCTTTCGCTGGCTCGATAGCATCACAACGTGTGCGAAAGTATACCAACGATAACCCAGTGCTCATAACAAAAAGCAACGACAAGGTTTTAGTCAAACGCGTCGCTTAGCGAACACGTTTACTCCGGTAACGCTGATTTATTCATGATCGTCGTGTTTATCGCGCACCACGCCAGTATAAACGTCAGCGAAAAAATGTTAATGTTGACATGGTTAATTGTAGAAAATTTATGCACACGAGGTGTATTTTTTTATTGCGTTTTCCTGTTTTACACACCTCGGCTTAGACAAAAACAGTCTCTGGAAGCCACAATCAACCGTCACAAAGAAAACACTTTTAGCTCGGATAAGTGTCATTATATTTCGGAAATAAATTCAGAAGCAATACCATAAGATCCTATTGAATTTTGTTCATGAATTAAGTCGATTCTATAACAAAAGGTATACTATATAGTAAGCCTTAAGCTGTAAGATATGGATCAATTATAATCAATTATTCTCCTCACATTCACTGTGATTAATCAATTTCTTGCGGCTTAAAGGCTTATTACTCCTATTACATAGAATCCTGATTGACCAGAGATTCGATATTGAGTTGGTTAGGTTAGATTAATTGGCTGCCGCCATATTAATTCCTTAAGAGTATTCAATACAGATACTGACTGGTTGTCTAACGCCCATTTCCACCAATGAAAGTTAATTTTAATCTTAATTAAATTTATTCTTTATCTTTTTCTAATTCCAAGAATTAGAAAAGGATCAAGAGTAAGCTGAACCGAGATTAAAGTTAATTTACATTGATAAAAACGAATATCACATTTTTTCCTTATGATGATAGCCAATCAAATCATCAGATCATAATACTCTTTAATCTTTGTAAAGCCACTCAGATCATATCCTTCTATGATACGGCATCTTTAATCGGGTTTAATAACAATCGTAGTTATGAAACTAACAGTTACAGTCGTTCTATTTTTCAGAGCTATGATTGGTTTCACAATTACGGATGTTATTAAACCCGAGTAAGGATGCTGTGTAAACGTACTAAAGAATGAGTTTCTGATTATCTATACAGGATTCAACTATTACTTGCAGAAGTTATATTTGACATAGAACTTGGTTGCGCTTCGACACGCAACGTGTAAGCGCATATAGAATCGTCCCGACAAAGAGCTTGATCTCTATTCCTTTTTTTCCATCGAAAAGTTTTCTAAAGGAACGGGGAAAAAATTACTGTCGGTCCACTCGCCGACGGTGTAAAGTAGAATTATGTCGCGCTGTTATAACAGGACACAAGACTGCCTTTTTACAGGGTCGAGACGTAGAGTTTAGTTAGTAAAGGCGCAAGAACGAGTACTAAAGGCTATCAAAAGTTTCGTTGTTGGAGAAAATCATTAGCGTGTATTCTCTTTTGTGCATAAGGCGATACACCCGACTAGAATTTGTGTTAGATTAATCTTATATGTTATAACCTGATTGACGTAGGAAGGAAATCCTGAATAAGGTACACTTAATAAAGTTCTCATCAGGTTTGAGTATGGTTGACCATTGTAAGGTTGTATGTTATAAGGACCTGGTTTGGTTGACCTAAGATAATTTTGAATAAGGTACATTTAAGAAAATCTTCGTTAGGTTTAAGTATGATTGACCTTTGTAAGGTTGTATGTTATAAAGACTTGATTTGGTTGATCTAAGATAATTCTGAATAAGATATGCCAAAGAAGATTTTTCGTTAGATTTGAGTATGGTTGATCTCGTTTCTAGTACGCAGCCACGTTACGAAATGGACGAGTTACTCGTAAGAAGAAAACGTCCACAAGTTCTATAAGAAGGCGTATACAAGTCGATTTGGATAATCTCCTAGAGATTATAAAATTTCTTCAAATTATATCCTGAATCTCTGAAATATGCTTCTTTTGAAATGTAATATTAAATTAAATAGCATTTGAACAATTCCCAATTTAGAAATTTTATCCAGTGATTTTAGCAGGTCCTAGGTTTTCCACACCCTGATCTTTATTCTGATAAGAACCTTATCAAGTTCTTATCAGGATCTGATGAGGCTATCCGAAGGATTCGACTACTATGCTGCGTTACATGACTGATTAGGTCCCGATGAACTTATCAGAACCTAATAATGAAATAAGGTCCTGATTAGAACCTGCTAAAATCCTTGGATAAATTTCTAGTCAGGCACTTTCGTCATCGGTTTTGTTATGACCGTCGTCAAGCGGAATCTATTTTACAAGTATCACAGACTAAGAACCCACCTCAACAGTCACCTCGCGAGGTGATAAAAATTTTCCACGCGTGGCCTATCACGACGAGCTTTCCTCGCTAAGCTTGACGTAGCTGACGAAACGCGAAAATTCAGGAACATTTTCGTCCCGCATAGTCATTTGTTCGGCCCGTCGTGTCCGCGACAAACAAAGGTGTACACGCAATTCGTTGCATACGAAAAATCAACTTTTCCTAAATATTATAAAAATATTCGAGATGAATAAAACGTGGATTAATTTCTGAGCCCGGCCTTCCCTTCGCGAAATATTTTGTTGATTTTTCAAAAATATAATAAAGCAAACCTCGAGACAAAAACTGGCTTTCCTTCGTGATTATATTTAAAAAATAAAATTAAATGCTCGGATGTTTTGTAGCGAAACAAAAAAAATGAATATTTAGTTTCAAGTACTATTGAGGGATGTTTTTTTTATTCCGCCAACATGTGAAACACATAGCTTGCGTTGAAAAGCTCTGCGGTTTATGGTTGTTATTCCTGGCATATTATATTTACTGGCATATTTGACAATGATACGTAAAAGTGCGGAATAAATACCAATTAGCGCCGAGAGGTTACAATATGAAATATCGGATATGTATATTTTGCGTAGTCCGTTATAATTAAAAACTCCAGAATGCCTTTTACCTTTTGCCTTCTAAAGTTGACATCGTACATATTGTAAATTTTTTAATAAAAATATCGAGAACAAATATACTATAAATGTAATAAACGACATGAAAAAGCTACGCAGTAAATAATGCATCAGTCAGACGAAAAAAAATCTCAAATTTCTTTGCCTTTTATAAGTTCATGCGTTCTCCAAGTCCTAGCTTTAACACAATTCTATTTATAAATAAATATATATCACCGTGAAATTCCGCTCGCGGTGCATACCAAGGTATTTACGCGCACGTTCAAATTAAATCCCGTCGACGTTCCGAGCACAAAAGCGAAATCATTCGAACGAGGACAGGAATAGTGATAAAAGCAACCACGTAAAAGCAGTCAGGAATGTCTGAATTAATCTAAATTGCGAACTAACGTGGAACCGA
This sequence comes from Atta cephalotes, assembly GCF_000143395.1. NCBI lineage: Eukaryota > Metazoa > Arthropoda > Insecta > Hymenoptera > Formicidae > Atta > Atta cephalotes. Next base: position 1,780,701 of record NW_012130088.1, read on the forward strand.
AGAAAGGTGTTGTGCAACGGGCGGGAAGCCATGTAAAAATACCTCTTAATTCCGGGTACGGATTTCTAGACTACGACGGAAAGCTTTTCGCGAGACTGGAAACTCAAGAAAAGTGTATTTCGAAAGGTTAAAAGTGGATTGTGAAGCTAATGATGCCTCCAAAACTTTGTGACCGCGTAAAAATAAATTGATCTGGAAACAGCGCAATAACATAAAAGTACTTACATAAAAGTGAATCTGCAAGGAGATCATGCTAATATTTATATTTTAAAAATTAGGTAAAAGTTGATACATTTAAGGGACAGTATTATGTAGAGAATTTCGTCTTCAACACCCATTATTAAAACACATTTTCAATTTCAATGTAATTTCAGTGAATGTGATATTCATTCATGTATCAATATATTATTTCAATTTCCATGTAATTTTACACATTCCAAGCGCGTAATTGAAAGCATCTAATTGCTCATGCAATTTAACGATATTTATTTTGATTCTAATTGAATCTCTTTTAATAATAATTTATTTTTGGGCGCAACACCCATCGTCACATTATAACACGCCCATGTTTTTATCGCTTGTTCGAAATACTTATTTTTATCTCGCTCGTTCTAAACAGCGCAGTTACCTATACTTGTTGCGAAGTGGCAAGCTTGGCTTTAAATTAATTACTAAACAAAGCCAAGAAGCTGCGACGCATGGCATCTTTATTATATGAGTTCGCCAACTGGATATTTAACTTAACTGACACATCACCCCCAAAAGTTGTCGCTTTTAACTCATAAATATATTCCTTATATTTCTCCCTCTCTCTTTTTCTTTCTCATTGAATTTGATCTTTTCTAATTAATTCGTATCTTCGGTTCATTTAGTTTAATTCACATTCAATTATATTATCTATATATCGTGTAATTAATATCGGAAGACTTCTAAGTCTGAGACTATTAATTTCCTTCGCAAGTGATAATAAATGCTGCTTATATTTACGAAATCAATAAGAAAAGTAGGACAAGATGTACTGAAATCTTGTAAAAAAATTCCCGGATTTTTCAGGTATTTTTGTTCAAGATTTCAGGTAAGATTAAAGACTTTTTAAATGCAATTTTTAAAAAAATAAATTAAAGTGCAAGCAACGTAACAAATTATATATATTGGAAATTAGTAAAAGGCAAAGATTCCAAACTATTCTTCATTTTCTATAATTGAAGCTGCTAAATTTATATATAGGATAGTGTAGGGAAGCTCTAAAATATAACATCAACGAATTATTTTATTTTATTTTGAGTATTGTCTTTTACTGTCACTCTAATTTTTTATAAAATTAGCGAGATATGAATGACAAGGAATGTACGTAAATATACACCGATGTATATTTATGTCATATTTATTGTCAACATCTTGCATTACCAATAAAAAAAAATGATCAAAGAAAAAATGTTTTAAAAGAGACAGTAAAATTCCAAAAAAATTTCTCTGAGTTTTAGAATTAATAAAATTTCATAAAAATCCCTAATTTAAAAAAAATTAATCTATATTATAAAATTATAAAAATAAAAAAGAAATCCCTTGAAATTTCAGATTTTCTAAATTTTTCAGTAATAATAGTAAATACTGTAATAAAATTTTAGTTCAGATCCACAATTAAATCAAGCCATAGTAAGCTAAAAAAAATACCAATGTCAAAAGTAAAAATACAGGATCATTACATAAGTTTTTAAAGATTCAATTACACAATGAATAAGAATGAAGAATGATTTGTATAAGTCATTCGTCCTACATTGAAAACGCACAACAATATTTTAATCGAGAGTAAAAGGCATCGAGCTAACGTTTCGTGGCAGACGTCGTCGCAGATTTGTTTCTTCGTTCATACAAAATTGATTTCTCGTTCCAAGCGAGTAAACGCAAAGAAAGACTGGCACGACGTTTGTCTTGTGTTTGGACCGCAAAATTTCCGGTATCATCGTCGCTCACGTAGAGACAGAGGCCGATGCACGAGCAGTGCATTGCCGAGGCTTTCACGGTGATTGCTTTTTCGGTGTCGTTTGTCAGTCTGGACGCTCGGCGAGAAATCATTCGACCGTAGACGAAGCGAACGCGCCATGAAACCCTCCGCGAAGCATCTTTGCATTCCCCGTGGAAGCACCGTCACGTTTTCTTTCTTTCTTTTTTTACCCAAGAAAGATGCAAGGATAATTTTAATGTCGCTTTTATATATGAGTATCGTTTAATTAATTTTAGAGTTGAACGGAATGTTTAAATCAAATAAATTTAGAAAGGTCAAAGCTCAAGGTTAGATCTTGTGTCTATTAATATTTTATGTGTAAATTTTAAATATATCTTCCAGTTATATAAACTACGCGCCGAATACTACTATCAAACTTGCAATGCAATCATAAACTGAACTGAATAAAATTATAGTATCGTTAAATTAATCATTCATTTAATAATGATGCTCTTAAAATATTGCGAAGAATTTATTAAAAAATATATATATATATAATAACCCAACAAAGATTTGAATCTGGAACCTCCCGATCATTCGAAACAAATTCCAATTTGCTTATTAAAGCATGTGACAATGTTTATCGCTATATAAGGAAGGAATGTATGAAAGGTCAAGGTGTATAAAAAATAATAAACTAGATCGCTATTTGAATAAATCAAATAAATACAGAAAGGCCAAATAGAGATATTTAGAGTTACAGTTACAAAAATTGCTAATAAAATTACGTTTTTACTAAAAACGCTTGAAGAAATGTACTTTCTTTATGACTGCATTCGAGTTTTTGATTTAGAATGGAAATCAGAACAGAAACAAAATTAATACATTCTTTTGTTCTAGAATAAATAATTAATATGAATATAATGCTTTCTTGGAATGGAAATATCATTTTGAAAAAAATTCATTGTCACAATCAAGAATTATTTTAATGTTTGATACAAATAGTTTTATTTCTGACAATAGTATTATCTTAATAATTGAAGAAAGATTTTAAATGTACGTATATTTTAAATTTTAAATTTTAATTTACATTAAATATAAATTCTAGATGTATATTTTTAACATAGCTCGCAATTAATTTTTCTTTGACAGAATTTAATTTACGTTAGTAGTAAATTTAGCAAATATATGTATAATATTCCCTTGCTTGAAGTGAACATTATGAAAATAAAATTTGCTTACAGATATATATATATATATATATATATATATATATATATATATAATAATAT
>NW_012130088.1:1783957-1797878 GCF_000143395.1 Atta cephalotes
AGTAACTATACCTAATTAATTAGTTATTAATTAATTACCTTACGTACTTAGTAAGTAGAACTAATATAGTAAATAAAATTAGTACTACTAGTATATATATATATATATATATATATATATATATATATATAAATGTTAAAAATTAAATCTTTACGTAGCAAGTTGGAAACGACTTCTGGAAATAGAATCTTGCGTGATGTATGAAAAAGAAAGTATACATTAAGTATACATAAAAAAGTCATTTCAACTTCTTGTTCCATGCGTTTTACGATCGCCTCCATTTAATGAAGCACTAATGACATCGTGAGAAGATACATAAAATTTGCGTACAGAAAAATTTCTCAGAAATATGATGAATTTCATTCTCAAGCAACTGCGATCCTGTAAATCCCATGGATTGTAAAGTTTCCACGGTCACGTGTGCGGAAAGTTTCCACGTGTCAAGAAAAAGCATCGGTGGCGACGAAGCGTGTCGCCGGGCTATTTACTTACTTATTTATTATTTTTCGTGCAGACCATCACCACCTCGCACCCTCCCTCTTTTCCATCCGTCCCGATATACACATGAAACTTTCTCGAAGGATTCCCCGTGGGATCGGTGTCCGTTTCCACCGCGAAGTTGCGCCCCCGGGGGGTGGCAACGGCAGTTCGGTAACTCAGAAGAGGGAAGACTAGGAATGTCCTCGGGAGGAAGGTAGACAGACCGACACGATCGAAACTTACGGAGTTACGACGTCGACGACACGAATTGGCGGGGCTGGTTAACGATAATACTAGTTCCGCTCGACGTCGTTCTCGACTCTTCCACGACGGAATTGAAAGACGACAGTGAAAAGACAATATGACATGCCACGGATTCGCCGAGTATGCGCTTCGAAGCCACCGCTGTATCGTTCTCGATGGATTTCTGAGTGGAAACGTTCCACATTGATATCATTTTGAGTCAACAAATCCATAAATTGCTTCAGCAGTTAAAAAGCTAATATTTAAAAAGAAATGTGAGTTAATTTTGATGTGATAGAGCGAACATAATGACCGGGTTCAAGTCGAATGAAGCTATTTTAACTATGTTTACAATTGATTATGATTGATAGGATCTACAAAGTCTAAAAAGAGAAGAACACTAACACTGTCGAATAACTTTTTCTGTGATTGACTGGAGTAATTCTTACTTAAGATCATAAAATTATGATTAATTAGAGTAATTCTTGCTTAGAAGCAAAGAATTTTCTGAGACTGACTAAAGTAATTCTTACTTATGGTCACGTGATTAGTTGGCGCCTCTTTCTTATAGGCGCATTTCTATTGAGTCTATAAATGAAAATTAATCATGTTTAATCACTCGACAAACAGGCTAGCTGTTTTGTAGTGACTTGAACACATCTAATATAACAATGTAGAACATAAATTGATATGCATATGTGTATACAATAGCTGCGTTCAAAAGATAAAGTCGCTCAACGAGTACTCATTCTTTAATAAGATTTTTGCTTTTATATTTTTTATAGATCTAAATATATATAAAGAATCACTGAGCTCTCGATAAACGGCTTTGTTTTCGGAACATAACTATTGACGTGAGTAGACCTAACTGAATTCCGTTAATTGATTCGCCAGTTCAATTCGGGTGCTAATTAATTCGTTGACAAATTTCATTCGAAATGGCCGTGCGGCCCCAAATTGCGCAGTGAGTTAACTAGTTCCGATGATGACCGGCAGCATACGATGACACACGCAAGTTGCAAGTAGTATGCACGACCGTGTGTCACGTAGACGAAGAGTTTGGCGGGGTGTAGCGGGATAAACCGTCGTGCCCGTTTGCGCCCGAGGGATCGTTCATAAATTATGGACGCATTAATTATAACGGAGTTTGCGGGCGCGAGTGTTTAGATTGACTTGACGACGAAATGGCCATGGCGTTCCACTCGCTCTCGCATGATCGCATATATGTGTTTGGATCTTGATGATTAAAGATATATGCAAGGATATCGGCTTAATTAATTAGCCCGCATAAACAATATACTATCGAAGCTAATTTGATACGCGTAACAACTATTGTATTGTGACAGGACAGTCTCTGGTTTCATGCTTGCCCGCCTTCGGCTAACGCCTCGAGGCATCGAAGTCACCGTATCAACGGGACATAAAGCGACGAGTGTATCCTTGCTTCACAGATAAATATGTAAAACTGAGGAAAATGTTTTGATTGAACTGACAAAACGTATATCAACAAGAATGGCATTTTGATGAGATCCATAGACATAGAAGAATACACTGAGAAAAATTTCTGATGGAAAATGGACAAACTAAAAGATTCTAATTATATCAATCAGAATTTTGGTTATCTCAACTAGAATTCTAGATTTAACAAAAATTAGTTATTAGTTTTTAGAAAATTCTGATTCGTCCATTTTCAATCAGAATTCCAATTAATTCAACTAAACATTTTTCTCAATATGGATTCTGTTCTTGATCTGCACTCCATTAAAAAAAATTGAGTTTTCTTTAACTCGATATTTTAGAAAAAGAGAGCGATATGTTATTACTTCTTTCTTTCTAAATTGAAAGAAACATCTTTATAGGAATGCGCGTCTATCAAGAGACATGATAATATTTCGGTATCAAGAGCACGCGTGCACGCTACGAATAGCACTGAATAGCAAAAGACTAGCCGTGTATCTTTATCTTATTCTTATTACGTCTATGGTGAAACCAAATAGAATTTTTTATTATGATAAAAGAAATTCTATTTGTCTCGCTAATCAAAATGTCATTTTTGTTAGTACGTTTTCATTTCATCAAAATTTTTTTTCAATGTAACGTTATTATGTCAAGTTTCATCGATTAAAAACTTATCATCTACAAAATATGTAATTTTACAATTAAATGATACATATCTATTCCAACGACATGTATACATAGATGAAGCATTCTCATGTTTTCAGTGATGGGAATAAAGACGGAAATTAACCATTTAAGGGACCATTGGATCCGTGTTATCTCAATCCATCTCACACCTGGGACTGTTAAGAACACTCCTCTCTTTTAAGATAGAAAGAGAGCAATGGCTCTAGTTAAACTGCATCTTCCAGTTTCAAGCTACACTTAGTCTATGTATATATGTCGTTGGTCTATTAGCTTATAAAGTTCAACATCACTTTAGGTATCTGCGTCATTGATAGAAAAGGAAAGAAGCAAGTGTAAGTGTTAGAAGAAGATCGAAAGAGAATTAGTTCGGCGAGAATAGCGTAGTAGTTCATGCGGCCATTCCCGAAGTTTAGTGAAGCGAGAAAGAAGTGAAGCGAGAAGTATGACACAGACCTCAGAGGTGTTGGCGACATCATTTGTTGGGCTACTGACCGCGTTGTTGGAGTGCGTTTGATCCGTCTTGAGTTCACGGTGATTGCTGAACTGCACGTAGACTGCTCTGCCTCTGAGTTGAGCCACGCCGGTAGCGTAATAATTCACCATGGTCGCCGCAGCATTCTCGTCCCCCATTTCAAGAAACGCCTGTAACAAAAAAGAAGATTCTATCAGTATTGCAAAAGCACGCAAAAGTTGTTTGATTTCAAGTGTTTCAAATAGTAATGTAAATAAATCAAATATTTAAATAAATAGATTGCTCTCTTAGTTTAAAAGTAACAGAATTTTAAAAAGTCAATTTTCCAGAAGGGAGAAAAACAATTTTCTAACTTGATGGAAAATTATTGACTGATCAAATAATATTGATTATAGATATATTTTCAAAAAGATATATATTTTTAATATAGTTAAATGTCACTTTTATTTCACAATTTCACCCTTAAAAAATCTTTTTTAAGTTCTGATGACTTTGACGATTTTTTTCCAAACCATTCTTTTTAGTGACAATTTAATAGCGACAATTTTAACTATTTTTTATGAAGTTAAGTTAGTTCATTTTTGATGATTGATAAAGTAATTTATAATTCATTTATAGTAATGACTCAAATATTACCGAGTATTACTTTTGAAATAAGGAAGTGATATCATAATTTACATAAGCGTATTAATTCTTACTTAATATTTTTGTCAACACTAATTGACGATAATTATATCACACGGCTTTTAAAACATATTTTAGTTGCGCCTAATTTGTGATCAAATGTTTAAATAGCTTAAACATTCATAGCGAGACTAATGAATTGAAGTCCGATATGTAATACACTTTTACTACTTAACTACTTACTACATGCTGTGTACTTTCACAAACCGTTTAGGTATTGAAGTTTTGCTGAGTAAAATTCTCTTGCACAGTTTGAGAGATAAAAGGGGACACACGACTGTCCAAGTTTGCGCAGTTATTTTAATCCGAAACCGATTTTGAGAAGTTATATCGAGATTCTTTTCTGATTTATGCGCGGAAAAGTAAAACATGCAAGAACGGGAAGCATTTTTATATTTACCTCGGAGCGCAAGTCATAATGGAACATCTGAAACTCGTATACGGACAAACACGCGCGGAACAGACGGTAAAATTTCAAGGGAACGAGAGACGAAAACGGGGTGTTCGAAACAAGCTTCTATATACGCACAAGAATTTTAATTACATCGTTCCACGGCAAGAAAGCATTAATATTTCAGTTTGATTGCGTTGAAAGTCCGACAACCATATCGACACGCAATTATCATTTCTGAAATTAATTATATGAATATATAATATATATAATATATAATAATTCAATATTTTAACATTCGTTGGTTTTACAAAACTGCTTCCTTTTATTTGGGCATTTTATTTTTTTCGTTTGCTTAAACAAACATATACCTTTACGGAACAACTTCTATCGTATAGCGCTATATTACGTATCGTAATAATTTATATTGTAATTTCGTCGGGAAATAAAAGTATAATCGTATAAAGGAGAAAGAAAAACGTCTCTCTTGAGACTCCGAGTGAATTTCGCTTGGATTCTTTTCTCCTTTGAGTGTTCATGAAATTAATAATCCCGTATTTCTAAATCGTCCTCGTGCGCAACTCGGCGTAAAGGAAAAATTCCCCGAAGACCTCCGGTCGCGAAGTCGCATTCGCGACAGTCAAGTGGTACGTTTATCGAGGAAAACTTAATAAAAAGCATTACCGCGCTCCATCCTTCGACCGTTTTTATTATCGCGGCCTAGGCGAGGAAGAAGGGCGAGATTTTTCTGAGATAGAAATCGAGCCCACAGACATAGAGAAAATTGATTTGTTCCGCGTAGGGGGGGGGGGGGTGAAGGAATCGAGGAAAAACAGCGAGAAGATTAATTTAATGTCGCGTAATCGTCTCTAGGAAGCAACGATAACATTTTACGATATTTGCATTTTCAAGCTCATAATATGTATAAACGGTGAATAAGCAGGGGAATGAAAGGCGACAGGAAGGAAGGAAAGAGGATATTTATGTTATATTCGCTACCGAAGCAGAGCTCTTCTTCCTTTCCGTTTTCCGCGCGATCCATTTTCAATTCAATATTGATGCATTCGCAACGCTCGTTTCTTCTCTACCCTCCCCCAATCCTCTCTCTATCTCGAATGCTCCTTCTTTCTTCTCCGTTCGACATCCACCTTTTCGTATCGATATCGATATTACTTAAAGTCTCGTCGCGTCTCCTCGTCATGAGAGAAACGCGATCAGCATTGAAATGCGAATGATAGTTCCTTATATACAAAAGCACGAGACTCGCTGCTCGATTGTGAGGATCTCGAGGTGAATCAGTTAGATTCCGTCGTTATTATATAATGCGCAAATCAAGCTCCATCTAGGAAAAAATGCCGTAAGGCATGTCTTATTATGCGTTTAACTTGATAACTTTCTTAAAAATTTATTATCTCGTCCAGGTAAAAGGCATAAAAAAATAATCTATAGTTCGCAAAACGTATATCTTTTTACAAACTACCTTGAAGCTTTTGAGCGCTTCAAAGAAAACTTGATATCGAGAAATGCAATTTTATCCGGATAAAATATCCTTCTCGTTGTTGTATATTTTCCATTCGCAAAACTAATATAAGTTTTCTCCGTTGAATGATATTACCACGAGCACGTCGTTATCGATTGTGTAGTTTTTCGTGATATTTAATTTACTTTTCGTAAATGCAGCTGTCGTGTTTGAATATTTGAAGGAGCTTTCCTCAATATGTATTTCAATTAATAAAGAGAAATAACAACTTAATATAACATGTTATATTCTAAGAAAAAAAGTTACGATCTCGTGATAATTTCAAAGAATAAAATAAATAGAGCTGTGTAAACACGCGCGATTCTGACATTAGCATTTATTTTCATATTTTTGTCTTTTAAGATTAGATTAAGCGCAGAATGAGAGTCGGAATGAATTTCCGGAAAAATTTGTGATTTTCACATTAAAAGCAGCACAATGTGAAAGTCTCGCAAATACAATCGATTAATTTTGCATCAGTTAATCTAAGCAATGAACTAGATGACAGAATAATTATAGCGTTATGCGAGTCATATTATTTCAAATTTATCTAACGCACGTCAACGGATTTCGGATTTGTATCCAAACACTCACGCTAATTACGGAACATGTGGTGGACAAATTAATTAATTGTAAACGCACAAGTGAAACACTAAGTAAACAGTGGTATTACTTTACGGAGTAGTATTTGTGTTAACTTTAACGAACTATCCTTTGTATTCTACACTATGATCTGTACCTAATGTAATCTTTCAATTAGTGAAAAAGCAATTTGTTAATGTAGCGAATACACGATTGTAATTCGCGACTCGTAAACAACGTATATAATCATGCGGGTATCCATAAACAAATTATGACATATTTAATTAAATGCATACGATTAAAATAAACATTTTAAGGACGCGCGTAATAAACGCATTTGTTTTTATCGAATATGAAGTATTGTGCATTTAACGGCTCATCATGTTATATCCATTCGTTATTATATCCACAAAAGTTATTTACACGTTTGTGAATTCACTAGTAAATGTAAAAATATTGAAATACTCTTTCTGCGTAGTGGTCCATTTTGCATCAGTAAAGTGACCCAGTTTTTAGTTCGTGTATTGTAGATCGAAAATATTTGCCGAATAAGCCATGAAAAATATTGGCAAAGCGACGAGATTCGATATTGATAGAACGTTAAAGGAAATAAAATTTCTCGTCAGTAACTTTTCAGGCGTAAGAAAAATTTATTTTACTACGTAAAACGCATAATTCTCGAACCGTGATTATTATCAAGACTTTCCCAATCTTTGCTAAATTCGATGCGATTATTTCTTACATTTGTTGTAAACTTATTGATATATAAAAATTAGTTTTTAATTTTTAGACGTAAAAAGTGGAGAGATTACAAATACTTTGTACAAAGTAAAAATTATTTTGTACTTGTGTTACAACTGATCTTTGTGAACATTTTTATGTCATGTTTTTAACATATCTGAATGTTAAGTTAACACAATGTGATTATGTTATTCGAATATTTTGTGTTAAATTAATATTTAATATGTCTTAATATCAAAAAATGATATAATTTATATTATGAATAATTGAACAATAATATAAAAATAATGTAATTTCTAAAAAATAAATGTATGTGTGTATTACTTTAATATATTATAAATGTTAACATTAAAAGTAAAATCAATTGATTGATAATGAAAAAATATGTTACCACAATTTGTTTCCAAATTGTGTCGAAGAGTGCACTAACACTATAAATGCTTCGAAGAATTTGATTGACCAATTATAAGAAAGAATTTTATTAATCAATCAACAAATACTTCAAAGCATTCGTAGCATCATGAACTGTAGTCTGCATAAATGTTACACTTTTTTTGTATTAAATTTTACATAATGTTTCTGTTATTTTCTAACATATTCATTTTGTATTGAATTAACATAAAAATTTGAGTGTCTTTTTGGAATAAGTAAAATGTATTAAATTTAACACAAATTTTAACACAATTATATATCATTGAATCTGTATGCAAATATAAAGTGTGTCCTTTTTGACGGATCTGTCGATATACTAACGAATAACGATAACTAACTAATTAAAACTGGGGGCTAAAGGAGTTGCGAGAAACTTCGAGAGGATTCAGGCAGTCGGAGAGAACTAGGTCTGAGAGAGAGAAAAAAAATGTTAATTGACGAAAATGAGGTTATTCGGAACGAATGATCGCTCATTCGCATTTCGCACGAGAGGTCGTCATTTCACATAGAGACGACGAATCTGTGCGACCGAACGAACGAACGAATGAACGAACGGCTGGCACAAGTGTGAATAATATCGCGGCTGGACCGACCGACCCGGATTTAACGGCATTAACTCCGTTTCCAGCGCTAATGACGCATAGAGCCGCGCAATTGGGTTTCCGTGCGAATGGGACGAAATCCTCCGCGCGGGATCTGCTGAATCCAGGATCAATCCTTATGTTAGCGGACACGCATCCTGGCCGCACGATCACGTCGCTCGCTTTGACGATCAAGCGCTACGATTTTCGGCACAATGATCCATTCAGCTATCTAACGAGGATGCGCGCGACCGTATGCATCCGTTGAACGCGCAGCGTGCTTTAGAATAGCGAAATAGAATGATGTAATGTATCGCGATAAGCCTATCGCATTAATCGAAGAGATACGTTCAGACGTATCTCGTATGGAAACTTCGGGCACAAATTAATTTTAATTGAGCGGAGGCTGCAACCGTACGTGCGATCGTGGCTAACAATCGGCCCGCAATCAGAGTTTAACGGGAGAAATTTACGTGAAAAGTTACTGAAAACTAATTTTATACATCGTTGAATGAACGGATGTATTCTATTGTACGTGTTACGATTCGCGAACGATTTGCATACCTATGTTTTTCGTACTGCTCGACGGATCGGATAAAAGATCTTGTTGCAAAACTATGTGCACACGTGAGTGCGCACATACGAGCGCACATACGCGCGTCGATAATTATCGAGCAAACCGGCACACCGTTATGGGCAGCCGCTGTATTTTACAAAAGCCGAGCATTTACGGGCGATTCTCCACGCCATGTATTTTTCTTTTTTTTTTTTATTTTGTTTCCACAGCACCAAACGCAAATAAGAGCATTCTTTGGCGACGGGACCGGCGTATATGTTTCGCTGTTGGATGTTCCGCGTTGTTTGCCGTTTTATCGTGACATTTCGAAAGCGTTTCGGATTTCATAGACTATCCGGGAAAATGTTTTCCGCGACCATTTGCAACTCGTCGTCCCACGTTCTCCGCGTCACCGTGCTGCGTTTAATTATGATCGAGGATGCCACGCTCCTCGCTGAGCGATCCGCGCGAGCAGTGGATTTGAAATCTATTAAATATAATCCGTTACGCGATGTCATCGTCATTACATTGCAGTGCATTATTCCAGTTTTTTCACACTGGAGTTAATCCATCAATCATCCTAATTGAGTAACTCGTGACGGTCATCGCACTTGTCCGCGCAATGAATACCAAAATCGTCACTCCAAGAATTCATGATTTATTCTAAGAATTGCGTTGGGAAAAATATGAGTACCCTGTACTCAGAAATTGAAATTGCAACATTAAATCAAAAAGTATAAGATATTTTTAGAAATTAAAAATAAATGTTTAGAAAAGCTATGAATAAATAATAACAATGTAAATGTGTAAATATAAGAAACAAATATAATTATCATGATCTAAAGCAAATAACATGTTTAAGACAGTATTTGATAAACTTAATGCGCATTCTGATGTTAACACTAAGCTTGATCGAATTGCACAGTTTTTTTGCATAAATTGAGAAAAATTCAAGCCATAATTTCTAATGTGAGAGAAAGTGAAAACGGGGAGGAGGGGGGATATAATGACGCATAACTTAGCCCGCGTGAATTAAAATGCATCATATAACATGGTTTAATAATATTGTACAAATTAAAAATAAACATTTAATTAGAATGAAATTCGATATTATCATTCATGGAAATTGTATATAATTGGAAAATTGGTTAAAATTGACACATTTTACATGTTCGAAACGATCAACTTAAATGTTTGTGTTAACACAAGATGAATATGTTAGAAAGCAACAATAATAAATATTATGTAAAAAATAATATAAACAATGTAACATTAATACAATTTGTAAGCAAACTGTAGAAGCATATTTTTTTTAGTAAAATTAACATTTATGATACGTTAAATTATTAATACGTATTTTATTCATCTTAGAATTTACATTTTAACACACATTACTTTTAAATTATTCCTTTATACTATTTTATAAATTATATATAATTATAATATTTTTTATTATTTTGACATAAGAAATATGTGTGTGTTAAATATCAATTTAATATTTGAATAATCTAATTACATTATATTAATACTCGAATTAAAAAGTTAAAACAAAATTTTAACAAGAGCTTGAGTGAATCATTTCTAACATAATACAAAATGTTTTTTACTGTATATAAAAAAATAACTAAAGTTTTATAAAACTACATTTATTAACTTTTAATCCGCAAGTGCATTATGTGATATCGTCCGCAGTTTTGAAGATGATAAGTGAAGCTCCGTAATCGAGTCTCTGTGATGTAGGATAATGTAGGATTACAGCAATTCCAGCCAATGAAGTAGTACCATCCGCCTAGGTTCCTATACTAACTACATTCAAAAAGGACTCGATTAATGAGCTGCATTGTACTTACAACTTCACTCAAGCTGCTTCTCGTGAACAAATAAAACGAACTTGGAATGCAATACCATGGGATGATTAAGCATGTATTATGTATTTTTTAATAAAATAAAAAGTTATGAAACAGTTATAGGTTTTTCTAAATTGCATTTGAAAATCATGTAGAAAGTTTGGCAATGATTTAGAATTTAGAATCTGAATAAAAATTATGTTAATAAGAAGTAAATTAGAAGTGTTTTTAAAAAATAATGAAGATAAAATGAGAAAATTTTCACTTAAACTATAAAATTCTATTGTTAAATATAAATATTAAACTGTTTTATATGTATACAATTTTCATACCAGGATTGTCACAAAAAATAAATTAAAAAATTCTCTGACTTTTCCAGGTTTTCCAGATAAAAATGGAAAACTTTCCAATATAAAATATGTAAATTTTAACACATTTAAAGTCAAGAGTTGTAGGAAAGCTAGCCTATATTATTAAAAACAACGCAAAAAAAGGCTTAGCATACTAAAATTCAAGCCAACAAAAAATAAATTAATATCGGAAAAAAGAATGCAGTTATGAAAAAGAGCAATCAAATAAAAATACTGAATAAAATATAAATTTTAATTATTTTATTAAAGTCGTTTAAAGTGTGCAAGTTTTGAACGTATTTCATTATAAACGTCAGATATAATAATATTAAAAGATTATAACAATTATCTGGAATAGAAGCAATTTAAGGAAATTGCGAGCAAATTTCAAAATTCCAGACTTTTTATATTTTCCCTTGACTTTTTCCGTGATCAATAACAATTTTCCTAACTTTTCCCGGTTTTCCAGGTCTGCGGCAACCCTACATACGGAAAATATAAATTTCCAATTCCAATCACTTTTTACAGAGATCTAATACATCTTTGAACATCTGTTCGACACACAATGCCCACAAGAATTAGAGCTTCAAGTACATAGTGGCCTTATCTGATAATAAATTATAAAATATTGTCATAAAATTTAATATTTTTCGATAAAAATTGTGCAATAAATCTCTTGAAACCTAATCACATCATTTCCCTCAACAATACCTTATATACGTTTTAATTCCAAATTTATCTTTCTTGATGTTGCAATTTCAATTTCCAGTAATATAATTAAAGGAAAAAATTTTTAGTGACAAGATTTTTAACACATGCATGAGAAACGCGAAACACATGTTGTAGCCAATCGTGAAAATCTCGGAACAAGGGTGGCGCGGTGATAATCGTACGGGCGTATACCACCAGTCGTCGGCAGAACCCCATTACATTATAGGGTGCTTTCTACATTTATAGGGCCGTACATCACCGAGAAAAGGCCGGAGGACTTTATTATTTTGTGGATACGTTTATATATCGGTGGCTTGCAACAAGAACATGCGATGTTTCTTCTTGACTTTGGGATCAGGAAAGTCGGATGTCGCATATCTGTAACATTTTCTTTGCCCTGTTCCTTTTCGTGTTATGGTGCGCGATTCGATATTATTCTTTCTTCTGTCTACAACGTATAGCGTTGTCTCGCTTTCTTTGATGCATAATAAGCTTTTATTCCTGACGGTATGAGCGCAATTATATCACTGTAATTTTAAATTACAATGACATAATTCACTTGCGCAATTCACCTTGCTACTACGTAATAATTTTTAATTAAAATTTCAATGTATATTCTCTCTTTGAGCTGTGTACTCCCTCTATCAGGATCGGAATTAGATTGACAGTCCCGGTACATAAACCTGTTTCGCCACGACCGAAATTCTATAATCCCCGTCGTGACACACGATAGATCCCGGACTTCCCTTTCTCGTATCCTCCGCTCGAGCTTGGCTCCCCGATCTCGGTTTGGACGAAACAGCTCACCCTTTGTGATCCTGGATTATCCGCAGTTCTCCTCCGGCCTGGCCACGAACTTCCTAACATTTTGCCATCGAGAAACCGTGGCGCTCGCTCGAGGTCAGTCATAAAGACGTTATTGGATCGAATACTCGCCATAACATCTAACCCACCAACGTATTGTGCATACACATTAAGCGCTTGAGCGTGTTTGTGTTCGCAATGTTCGCGGCACGAGTCGTCCCGATGGATCGAAGACGGTCGCCTTCGCCTTGAAAAATCGACCCTTCAGAAAGCCACCTTTCTATCTTCTTTCCTTCCGCATCGTTCAACTTCGCTCGCTCGCAAAGCTTCACTGAAATTTATTCGCATTCGGTGAATAAGTCCGTCCGCGAGTTCGCGAATTCCCGCGGGTGCTTTCTTAGTGATACATTTCGCATTTCGCAAACTTGAGAAGAATAGTATTTTTAGAAAATCCGATAATCGAAGTCCGATAATCGCGGACAACCATAGAGTTACTGACATTCAGCTAGTGAATCTGTCGTGTTTTCACAGAAAATACGCGAATATAAAAGGGGACAAAAAAGAGAAGTAGATACGTACATATGTCTTTGAGATAATTGCATTTAAATTTTCAAATTTTTCGAATATGGGGAATCGAATATTTAAAATGTCATTATTATTTATCATTATATATACAAAGGAAATTAGAAAGAAAATTTTTATTCGATCTCTACTTGAAAGAAGTTTAAATCAGCGGCAGAAAGAAATCATGATAACATCACGCTATAGAGATGAGCAATTTGTCAAGAGATTGTTATTAGAACGGATAGAAGCGGAACCTCGTTATCATTGACGGAGTTATAAGCGTTATAAGCCAGCCGCTAAGTTTCTAGCGAGTTTCGGTGCAGAGAAGGGAAAGAGGTTGCGAGAGGATTGAGGAACAAGTGAGAGAGACGAAGACGGTGAGATGTGCTCCAACGGAGAGGAGAAGACATGGAGTTATTTCTGATTTAAATAAACTCCGCTACGTTCCTCGAATCTCGTCTTCCAACGACGATTCGAACGGGGACTCGCGCGGTGCCCGGAGGTAGTTGCTCCAGGCGACGGGGGTGCGGACGCGCGGGGTAGAGAACATGAATGTAATTTATCTCCGCTATAAGGGACGCAAAACGGGTTTTCCTTCGGCTGAAACTACGTTTCAACTCGTCCACTGTCTTCTTCTACCTTCTCGATGGTTCAAGGAGGAAGAAAGAGAGAGAGAGAGAGAGAGAGAGAGAGAGAGAGAGAGAGAGAGGAGGGAGGAGTACGTACGGTAGGTAGGTACGTACGACGTACGGACGACGAAGGAGGTGGTAGGTAGGGTACGGTACCGACGTCCGTACGTACGTAGTAACGTAAACGTAA
>NW_012130088.1:1797898-1815416 GCF_000143395.1 Atta cephalotes
TAACTTAAGTTAATTACGTTACGTACTTAGTAACGTAGTTACGTCTTACTTTACTTACTACTACTACTTATTATTATTACTATATATATATATATATATATATATATATATATATATATATATATGTTACGTATAGCCATATAAAAATAACTCTCTCTTTACAATAGAATTTTTAAAATATATTTTCTTAGTCAATGACTACTGAGGTAAATTTATTAATAAGAATTAATAATGCAGAATTTTAATTATGTTCTTAAGTTATATTCTTCCAAGATGCTCGCTCTTCTAAGTAAAATTATCTATATTGCGAAACTGAATCAAGTAATCTGTAGAAAATGATGCTAAAATACCATAAAGAAGTCTACTTTCGAACATTAAGAATTACGATAAATTAATGCCTTATCTTAATTAAGATAAATTATCATTCATTAAACTTAAAAGATAAACATTTAAAAAATTTTACATTAATAATCTTCTTAATCTTCTTCTGCATTTTGTACTAATTACATGAAATATTAATTTCCCGTCATTATGTACACGCAAAAAAAATTTTGTTAAAAAATTTAAAATTTTACTTCATACAGATTTAAAAAGTATTTTGTTGGAAATGTCAACTGGTCAGAATTTCTAAAGAGATTTGAGACAAACTGCTGCCATATTCAACCAAAATAATGTTGATTAAATAACATTTGGTATATATGTATGTATTGACAAAAAGATATACGAAAGATATACGAAATATGTAATTAAATATTCACCGATATCAATTGGATGAAATAGAAATCAGAAAAAGAAAACAAGATTTAATTATAATTTTTTTATACGTGTGTACATATATAACACTTTTTTTTATTTTTAAATGTTATATTCGAAATTTCCGCTTGTCTTGGCTATTACTTGGCTATTACATGTGATAGATTTAAACAATCGATAAAAAATTATTACCTCATTGTATTAACTTTTGTTATAGTAACATTATAATTATAGTTTTTAAAATATCAAAACTTTTTGCAGCATTGCTTATCATTTTTTAGTTTCCATAATTTTTTTGATGGTTCAATGAAATTATTTTTAGATTCAGCAAAATTTTAAATCTTTCAGCAAAATCGTTCTTTCCGTGTCAAATAAAATCATTTTAAGCATGACGCTGCGTTTCTAATAATTTTCGATTAAAGATTTCTTATTTTACCGTACAATAAAGGTACAAATATTGATAAATACGCGAATCAAAGTAAAAAAAACATTAGAGTTCATTTCAACGATGACATTGCGACTTTAATTCGGCCGTTTATCGCGCCTGCCGAAATATATGTTCCATCCGTGACGATGTCATATTTTCCTATGTCGAGACGCGGGTTATCGATACACGGCTGTCTCGGAAGTGGCGCACTTTCTCTGAGCTTCAGATATTGAAAGCCAAACTCGTGGGATATCTGCAGGACATCTGATACATTCTATACAAAACCAATGTAAGGGATCCATCTTCTCATTCAATGACGCGTTTTTATCCCGCGAAATTGAAATCGGTGCATTGAAGGTAGCCCGAATCATGACTGGATGCCGTTATACGTAACAAAGCTTGTGAAAGCTCAGGCGGATATTTTTTGTTGTAAAAAAGATAATCATGATGATCGGACTTTTGATCGGAACAAACGATGCCGAAAGAGGGTCGCTCGAGATGTCATCCGTAGAGAGAGATGAACGGATGAACGAACTCCGAAAAATTAATAGATACTCAACTATTATACTTAAAAGTTATAATACTGCTACGTTATGAAATGTTAAAGCTTTGATAATTCAATCCCTTCAGTTAATATTTTATTATTTTTAACTTCCAAGTGTATCTATTATTTTGTCAATCATTTCAAGGATTATAATTATAAATCATAATATATTTGAATTTTTATTTAATTGAATATTCTTTACCACGAATTTTATTTATAAATTATCAATTATTATATCAAGAATTATAACAGATAGAATTCAACCTGAAAATTCTGATTTATCTATTTTCAACCAGAATTCCAATTAATGCAATTCGACTCTTTTTTCAGAATAGATATAAAAAAAAACAATAATCCAATCCCTTGAGTTAAAAATAACATTTTGTTATTTTTCACTTACATGTGTGTTAAAGTAAATCAATCAATTTCTATGGTTTCAAAATAAACAACGCTTATATTAAGATATGTATTTAGTAAATAATAAATAAAATTTTAATCAAATTTAATACTTTTTCTTAAATTAAATTGTTTTATGTTTCCAGTTAAATTAACGATATATTAAATAAAAGTAATAATGACTTAGAGAAATAACTCAAATTGGGTATAATTTAACATTATGAATTTAACAAAGAACCAGTTTCGGATAAATTCCGCGTGATAAATGATGTATGTATTTTACATTAATCCTTTCATTCTGTGTACAATGTACATCAAATTTGAATGTATCATTCGTTGAAATTTATTTAGTTCTATCGATGTCATCTAAGAACAGTTGTAATAATGTACATATTGAAAAAATAAGTCAAAATTTTGAAAAAATTACATTTTTATAATAGCATAAATTACCTACTTAATAAGATATTCTTGGGTTGAATTAAAAAAAAAAAATGTAATTAGCACGGATTAAAATCAAATCTAAAGGGATTAATAAGAGCTTAAAATAAATATTTTTTCATATTACATATTCTCTAACATATTAAAAAATATATATGGCCACAAATTTTTCATTTCTATATATCTTCGTCATAAAAACTGATTGTGAGGTTGAATATAATCCGTATAGAAGTCGAACAATAATAATGGGGAGATATCATATAAAAAACGAGAGGAGTAACGTGACTCTCTCGTGAGCTTGGTCCCGCGATCGCGAGAGCAATGCAAGCGTCATTTATTTCCTTTTATAAAACCCGACATTTTTCCAACGAGATCGAGTGGAGCAATACCTTTTCTCTCGATTAGCTTTTTCCTTTTCCTCAAGTCCGCAACGCAAACAAAAGCGGTACAACGACCGTATAAACGTCTGTCGACGATACACAAATTTCCGTATAACAGTCTATTTTTGAAAGCAGTTAAAAAAGACGAAATAAAAGAGGGATGCATCTTTCATTTCGCAAATTCCTATCTATCGTTTTATGCGATGCATGTGATTTATTCTTATGTTGAGACTCTTTATTCCTTCTTTTATCTCTATCTTTCTCTCGCCAAATTCGATTGTGATCGATCGACGCGAAATTCAGTTGCATTGTTCAGAGATCCAATTACTAGTTTAAAAATTAATGAGCGCTCTGATAGATAAGTGGATTATATCGGTTCGAATTAAAGCTCGTGCGTTCCGGCAAGTTTGGCATATAGATACGCATAGCCGCAAATTTGGCATATACAATAGATCTACATGTACGCGAATAGTCGGCTCGCGTGTGCACGACAACAATATCGCGATACCACGGAATTCCGTTTTTCTCCGCGAGAAAAAGCGACGGCAATGTACTACCTGTGTGCACCTTGCGTTATTCCGGAACAGCGAAATTTACTCTTTGTAATTTAAGTACGTCATATAATTTCCCGTCGCGGCGGACTAAGATACCGACAGATCACTAACACCGTTAGATAAAGTGTGAAGATTGTGAAGCAACCCCGAAATTTCCCACGCGAGAAGAAAATGTCGTTTCTCTCTTATTCGGTAACGCGAACTTATTTGTAGCGTTTCACCGAGAAACCAGAAATCGAATCGATTTGTTGGCATTTTCGCCAGAGCCTTCGAGACTGCCGACAATTGTGACAAATCAAATTTTACAGTACCTTAACGACCAAAAGAAGAACGCCATAAAGAAAAAAAATTCCATACTAATTATATGGAAAATTGTATCGACAGAATAAATTAATTTTTACATATGTTGCTTATTATTATTGTAATGAATTATTGTAATGAAATTATTATTGTAATGAATAAAAGTCATAAGGCTCGATAATGAATAATTCTTGAGTTATAGTGTATCAAAAATAATCCATGAGTTTTACATCTTTGATATACAAAGCTCGAAAACTATCCATTATTGAGCTTAAGTCTATAATATCTTTTGTTCATCACATTGTAAGTTATATACATGAAAATTAATTCATTTTATCAAGACTCAATTTACTATCTACTAATTAGCAGGCCATTAATTAAATGGAAAATTGGGTTCCGATTAAATAAGTCAGTTT
This sequence comes from Atta cephalotes, assembly GCF_000143395.1. Taxonomy (NCBI): domain Eukaryota; kingdom Metazoa; phylum Arthropoda; class Insecta; order Hymenoptera; family Formicidae; genus Atta; species Atta cephalotes. Next base: position 1,802,107 of record NW_012130088.1, read on the forward strand.
TCACTTATAATATAGATCATAATGTAAAGAAAGGATGTCATAGACACAAAGCTCAATAATGAATTTATAAAAATTAATTTGTTTCACTGATGAATTTTTCATGTAATTAATATGGAGGCCTTTCTATACAGTAGTAGTTAAGTATACTCTAAAAGATGAAAATTCAAACATACACAAAACAACATTTTATTAAAATACCTAAGAATTTTCGAGATTTTGAAAAAAATTTTTCCTTTAACTTTGACACGTTATAATTTTTAAACCATTTCAGACACATCAAGTATCACATGAAGTTTTCGTTTTTATTATGTGAAAAATCATTCCTTAAGATATTTTAGAGATCTTAATTATATCATCTTATATTAATAAAATTAATAAAAATTAATCATTTTTGCCAATTAAGCGAATGGAAAACAATATAAAAATTTAAATTATTTTATATATGTGTACGAATATCTGTGTGTTTCAATCAAATTTCTTTCTGCTGTCTTGGAAAGTGTTAATCTCGTTAATGACTGTAAAGTTTGCTAATGGTAGTTTGAGGAGACTTGAATTAAATTCTAGATGTGTATTCATTTACTATCATTATTATTATTACTCACACACTCTTTGATTTCGAATTTTCGCAGAACTTCAGTAGATACCATTAGCTAATAACAACAGTAAGATGGGATCTCGAGTTAGTTTCACATCCAGAAATAACACTTTCTAACAATGTCATGGTTGTAAGACTATTTTCTTATCTGCCACCCTATAAAAAGGGGGGCAGCATGAAAACTTTTCCGTTGGTCGAAGAGGAAAAAAAAATCTTAATGGCAAGCGGACGGTCCGTTGTTTATTTGTGGGTGGCAAGAGAACAAAGAACGGACAAAAGAGAAAGAAAAATAAAAGGAAAATCTCGTGGAACAGAGAAATTAAATTATGTGCCCAAGTACTATCATTCTCATGCATTCTCTATTTCTCTCGAGGGATAGAAAGCCTTGCATATAAAACTAGGCTTCGATCAATAATTATTAATTAATTAATCGTGTTTAACGCATGTCTCTAAAGAGACTCCTCATATCAGAGTTTAATATTATGTACCTTAATTAATAACAAAATAAAGAAATTTCGAAAAAAAATTCTAGACGCGATCTCAAATTATAAGTTAACGCGAGTTGCTTGAACAATTTACGACAGCAAAAAGGAAAAGGCATTCATCGAAAAATCAAGTCTTGCGAGTGTGCGTTTCGCTTCCAAACTTCAGTCGTGGGAGTTACAAATGACAAGACTCGGGGATATTAGAAGGTAAAGTCCGGCGACGTGCAGAAGGGAGAGCGAGAGGCAGGAACTTACATGGTACAGAGCGGTACGATCGGCTTTGCTCGACTTGTATGACTCTACCGATGGCAAAGGGAAACGCTGCAAGAGCTGGGGGATGGAGGGGTGGAGAAAATGCGATGGGAAAAGTGGGCGCAGAGACGAGGGTCACTACCCGGAGTTCCCACCAAAGGCTTTTCTGTGGCTTCGATCCCCATTGGCTCGCCAACGACGAGCCATATTTCCCTCATCCCTCTTCGTTTCGGAGGTTTTCACCACCCTCGTACCTGTCTTCCTTTTTGCGCAGAATTCCATCCTCGATCTCCCCTCCTTTTCTTGCACTCCTTCGTCAAATTCGCCGCAAGAGTTTTTCATCTGTACTTTTGCTTCGTTTACTTTCAAGGTTTTCTTATTCTTCATTAGGGTGCTACTTAGATCATCCGTACCACTCAACAAAGCTGATACTTCTTTGCGAGTTTCGATAATAAGTTCGGCCTATTCGGACATAAGAAGAACAACTTCTATGGATGCTTTTTCAGACACGCAAAGGTTCCTTTTTCCCTTTGTATTTACTAACGACCGCTTTTACGCGCGATTTTCGTATATATCAAATAAACGTATTAATCAAATTCAGACTATTCTTTCGTTAATATTAACTCTCTGCTGGCAATATTGGATATAAAAGCACAGTCAATTTTTTATTGTAATTTTCGGATAGGTAAATTTAAGGTGAAAGATAAGTAAAATACAATCTAATTTCTGTGATAATAAAAATTCGTTATTAAAGGTTTCATAAGTATGTAAAAAATTTTTTTAGTTTTTAAACAGTTTGAAACATTATAAACAACTGCATTAAAGTTCAAAGATTATGGACGAAGTAATGTGTCTTATAAAATATATCTACTTTTAACCAATGAAAAATATTTACAATAAAAAAAAATTTCTGATTGAAAATAAATAAACCATTAGATTAATCAGCATTCTGGACTAATCAGTTTTCTGAACTATCAAGGATTGTAATAGATTTAACCAGAAAATTCAAATTTATCATTTTCCACTAGAATTCCAATTAATGCAACCAGACTCTTTTGTGCATTTATATCTTATAAAATATATATATATTTTTCGATAGCACTCCGAATTTTTGGTAAACATTTATAATTTTAATTCGAAAAAGCATATTTATTTACGTTTGTATAGCTGTAGTCATTCTTGTTTATTGCACAAAGATTATGATATATTAATTAATATTTTAATATAATGACAAAATAATTAATATTTTCATACGCGCAAGATAGTAATCCCGTAATCCATTGTTTTTCTGTTTATAATGTATTATGTTATGCAGGAATTTATTTTTCGATTTTGATTGAAAATTCATTCATTAAAATCCTTTTCCGCAACATTTCCTTCATTAATTATCGAAACCGTATTTATTATGTAGTATATCGCCAGCGTTTTTTCTTTCTGTTCATACACATTGCGAAAAAATATAGAAAATTTCTAATCCTCTTATTACTGCATAATCATATATTTTTGATGAGTAATATTGATTGTATATATATATAATGAATTGTTTTAATCGCAATGTGTATGAATGAGATTAATGAAAAACTTTAACTATTAAATGTAGATGTATGATTTTATATCGTAATTTTAACTATATGTTTTTCTTCTAAAGTTAATAAAATTTAATTTTAAATTTTATTACACTAATGCATAAAATATAAAAAAATACAGCGCAGTTAGATATCGAAGGAGCAATAGTAGTATTCAGTAAAATCATTCTCTCCGTGTAACATAATTCCTTGAGTTAAATAATATTTTATTTTTAACTTTCATGTGGGTCAAAATGTAAATCGATCTATTTCTGGTTTTGAAGTAAACAACGTTAAATAATAAATTAAATTTGAGTTTAAAATTTAATACATTTTTTTTTAGTTAAATTAATTAACTTGTCTTACAATAATTAATTAACAATGTATTAAATAGGAGCAATGATGATTTATAGAAATAATTAAAATTAACTCAAATTCGACATAATTTTACAATTATAAATTTAACAATATAGAGAATAAACAACAATTTATTGTTCTCTATGTTGTTTACCTACCTTCCTTCACATCTAAAAATAAGAATTTCTAAAACTCCATATTCACTAATGTGTAATACCTACAATTAAGAGTTAAGGAAAATATAAGGAATATATCAGAAACATATGCTATATATCAATATATATATATATATATATATATGTGCTATATATAAATATATGCTATATATTGCGGAAATTTAAATATTTAGTAATTTCAAATAAAATAAAAAACAATCTATAAAGAAGAGAAATGACTTAAAAACGCCATTATACCGGGTTTGGAAAAAACGAAAGTTAAGTGCGGCCACAGGCGGATTCGAAGCGATTAAAAACTTGGCCCGTAAAGACGAGAGCTATCTCCAATCTGAGAGCTGGTCACATTTGTAAAGCAGTCGTTGGGGATTTGAGGACATCATTAGCAAACGAGAAGGTCCAAAGTTCATGGAATTCGGTTGAAAAAGCAGGATCTCTATGGACGCAAACCACTCGGGTAACCCTCAAACGAGAGAAGAGATTAAATACCATCTTAGGTTGGTCAAAACATATACAAGAATTTAAGGAATTAGGAAAGGTACTTTCCTCAATGAGAATTAGCAAGACAGTTCTCTTCTGTCATTTTCAACTAATAAGATCAACTAATAATCAACGCTGCGCATGAAATGCAAGGTGGGCATAAACCTATAGTACAACTGGACAAAGGAAGATTTTTTTGTACAAAAATAAGTCGAAAGTGCAGAATAAACTTTTCGTTCGAAATTTTGTTTTCGAGGAAGTTGAGCAGGCGTGCATTTAAAAATACGGTTTATGAAAGACATCGTAAATGTCATCATGTTTATATACATCTGTCCTATATACATCTTCCTATGTAAGAAGTTTTCTGTTTTTCAATTGACAGTAATGAAACTTTTTGTATATTAATATCGAATAGTCTAAAAAAAAGGCTAAAAAAATGAGCTAAAACGTAAATTATATTCTTATTATCTAATTAATACTTCTATTTTTATGTATTATTTACGATTTAATCGCTTGTTAGATTAGGTTAACTCGTATTTGCTGTCTTCAACATTATTTTTTTATTCTATATAACTTTTGACTTATTTTTGTTACAAGGAATCCACCTTATATTAGGTTATATTATAAATTTGATCCCACTCTATATTAGCGATATCACGCAGATGTTGTACTATGAAAATCAACTTCTCTGAATGAAAAAGTCGAACAAATGCGCGATTTGAAATTCCACTATGTTTCATCAGCAACCTGGAAAAAATAATCACGGTGCATCGAACATAGAACGCAAGGATATTTGACGTATTTTTAGAGCAAAATGATGAAAAGCAACCATATCCATAACCCCCAACAGAAAATGTTTTCTCCCTGCGGGGGTATACAAAAATATATACGCACTGCATCCCAAAGTGGTTTAACAACGCGCCGGGCAGTGTAATGTTTCGACGAATTTCGCGAGAGCTGCATTTTCGAATTTGCCGTGTATTTAATACGGGCCGGCTTAACGCGTTGTAAACTAACGTGATAGTCTCGAAAAGCGGAATCGATTATTTCCTCTCAATCAGCTGCAGCTTTCCCATCACCTTACGCGCCATGCGTATGTAGAGCGCGCGAGACAGTCCGCTAATGAATCGCAAATTTCGGCGTAGCTCATCAAACGTGTGTGCATGATTATTCGACCGGCTACACCTATAATCCGTCAGCTATTCAGTTTCATTATTCGCCGGTAAAGGACGCAAAAGAGATGATCTTATGTGTACGCATGTGAGAGAACAATATTTATTCAAGGCAGTCTGCCGGAAAATCCAAATGCCACAAAGAATTGATGACGAATGTAAGTCGATGTATACACGTACATCGTTGATAATTTGGCAAGATCGTTTTTGCATTTTCATTGCGCCGAGATGTATCAATTGTTTTTAACAATTTATACAAAATGGTCGTAATTATCCGCAACAATGCCGTTATTTCATCAGCAGATGAATCTTGCGTAAAATGCAGTTTCACGCTTCGCTCATTAAATCGATCGATCATGATGTCTTCTCAATAGAGATCTGCGAATTATTCGAAAATAAATCGAATCAGATGAGATTCAATCTGATTCAGATTTAATATCTGCTGATTTATTACTAGAAGACAGTACATTTAATTACTTATTGGAATGTCAAAGTATGAATAACAGTGTTCTTGATACTTAAAAATAAGTAATTAATTACTGTCTTTCATTGGCTAGTATTATATATTTCTATATTATATTTCTGTAAGAAAAGTTGCCGAATAAAAGATAATACATAAACAACAAAAGAGCGTTTTTTCAAGCAGAATTGATTAGCGTGAAAGAAGATTGCTAAATCGCCGCGAAATATTATTGTAGATCGCAAAATCTCTTTTGAAGAATCGAATTTCGTTTGATTCGATTCTCGGCCAGACAAGAAATAAAAGCGCGACTTTCGCATGCACAAACGTTGATGTGAACGCGTTGACGAGCGTATCCCGTTCAGTCGAGGGCATTCTTGCGTGTACGCATACATTGTTTTACGATCGATATGCGGAAAATCTGTTGATGAACATGCTCTCTCGTTTATGCATGCGAGTGAGTTGAAAAATTAACTCTTGCTATTCACTTTGTTATCTTCACGTCTCATTTTTTCTCATGCTTATTGTGCTAAAATATCTTGTTAGTAATTTAGAGTCTTACGTGATAGAGATGTTGAAAAGTAACTCTAAATTTTTCCATATTACAAAAGCTTACAATTAAAACAATAAATAAAAGAAATTAGATCGGACAAAAGGACTCAGATTGCAGACTGAGGATGGTTTTTAGCATCAGTATTATTAACATCTTATTAATTAAATTTGTGATATTATGTACTCCAGTTTCAATTTAGGACTGTTTCAAGATCGATAAATAATGATCGGTGCGCTGGTTGAATTATAAAATTTGCGCAAAAATTAGATACCAAGAGGTTATCTTTGATTAACTATGGTTTTCTCTTGATTAACTCTTTGCTTATTTGTGTTGTCATTATCAATATCATATTAATTTCATCGCTCATGTCTCCCATGTCATTTTGTATTTTTCATTTTGTATAGTAGTCTCCTTAAAAAAAAGTTTTGTCTCCTTTCTTTCTCGCTTTTACGAATTTTGGTCAGAGAACGGACGTGAACAATAGCAAGTCGTTATTGATGGAACGAAGCAACCTGGAGCGTTTGATCTCGAATACAGGTTGCGCTAATGGTGCTAATGATTATCGTATCCGTCATGTTGGTACAATAAAGCAGCTCGGTCCTGGTTCGTTTTTTCTCTCTTTTTTGCAATACGAGAAATGCGGAATGGAATCGCTATGAAAAGCAGCGAATAATGTGTGCGTTACATTCATTGCGGTATCGTAGACGAACAAAGCATGTAAAATCGTATTACGTTACGGAAAGCTTTAATAAGCGACGCAGTGTTATCAGATAATACAATTTATGCAATCTAACAGTCAACAAAATGATTGAATTACATTCACGCGTGCGTAAAATATGCATGACATTGTTTGATCATATTGACAATCAGAGTTTTTAGAGGAAAAACCTCGCAATATCAAGAAATTGATGAGTTCTAAAAGCATTCATAGCAAAAAAAAAATTATATTTGTATTGTAAAAACACTCAAGTCCTTGTTAAAATTTTTGTGTTAAATTTTTAACATATTTAAGTGTTAATTTAATATGATTATATTACTATAATATTTTATATTAATTTGATGTTTAACATTTCTTAGTATTAAAATAACATGAGTAAGTAAACAAATAACAATAAAAATGTTTTTCAATTATAAATTCTATGATAAATGAATAAAATGTTAATAAAATGTTAATTTAAGATATTTTAATATTACTTTATAAAGTATATTTTTGTATGAAGTTAAGTTAGTTTACTTTTGATGATTGATGGGATAATATTTATCTAACTCAGTCATGGCGATAACTCAAAACTCACGTTTTTTTCGTTATATCACTTTTGAAGTAAGGGAGCAATATATCATTTTCACAAACAATAAAAAAGCCTCATTGTTAAAATACAGAAGAAATACAGTGTAGGCCGAGAACAGCGTGAGAACTCGAAGCTCAGCTCGATCAGGATCGCTGGAAATAGCCGGCTAACATGGGTTAATCGGATCCCATCCTGTTTGCGATTGGATTAAAGTAACTCGCTTAAGACCAGGGCCGGGTATAACCCCGGCATTGATCCTGTCGCTTAACCGAGTTACCTTCCACGATGTCGAGACGACGAATTTGTCGTTCGCCCGACCGTACGACGCTCTCGGCACGCCAGCGTTGCTCGCTCGTGCGTACAGATTCGTTCCGAACGGTATTTTCCTCGATGCAGGACTAACGCCCTACAAAATTTTACATTTTTATTCTCGTTTCACGGACTAGCGGCTGTACATTAATGTGATTTGGAACGCGCATTAGAACATTGTAAAAAATAAAGAATTAGCAATATTTTTTCTCAGAGGGAGAGGAGAACGTTACACATCCTACATTCAACATTGAACGATGGGAAAGTGAGGTTGCGAAAAGTTCACAAACTTAAGTCTTGCAAACAAGTTTCGCAAACTTTATTCGCGTCAACGCGTCTACGTGACACTATCGAATCCGGATAACCGCATTATTACAACTAACACAAAAAAAGCCGATTTCAGCGAGCGCTCTGCGAAGCTTCCTCCGGTTTAACTCCCGCGAAAACATTCACGAACGATCCGCGCGTCGAGATCGAGAAGAGTCAATCTCGACGGGACTAACTTTTCAATTTTCCCTCCCAACTTTGCGAGGGTGTGGACTCGCTGTATGCGTATATGTGAATGTACGTGCCCGATAGTGCAAGAGGGAGAGAGGGAGAGAAAAAGAGAAGGAACGAGAGAGGGCGTTGCTCAATTTCCTCGTCGACGAGTTAGGCGACTACCTGTAGACGGCTCGATTTATCACGGCCTATAATTGAACGGAAGCAATTTATTAATCGGTCTTGCGCGTCCAAGCGAATCGATCATATTCTCGCTGGACAGAGCGAGGATGTTTCTTCCATTTCAAAAGCGTTTAGCTGTCCTCAAGTATTCGGCGCTTCTCGTTTAGTATTTTAGAATTGTGATAGTTTTTTCGAAGTGTAAAAATAGATTATATACAAGGAGAAATATAAAAATCTTTTACGAATGAACAAGTTTGTAATTAGTATTTAAATAAATTTAAATTATCGATTCAAATTATCGATGCTGCCTTTCTTTAAATCATTAATTCCGTTCTCATCTTGAACAATTAATTTTCCTAAGTCTCCGAAGTACTTCTTTATACGGCACGTAACCAACAAATTTCCAGTTTGAAAATTTGAGACCGAAGTTTCACTGGTATACCCACTGGATGCATCGCGTCATATTTCCACGCCGTTTTTCTTATTTCGTTCCACTATTTACCACGACGACGTAGTTACGACAAGTATTTTTCAACGTCCACTGGTAATATTTTTACGATGTTTAGATGTGAGACGGCAGCTGCACTATATAGTAATTGTCTTAATATCGTTGAATATAGTTTAGAAAAAGAAAAAAAATAATTCGCGAATTAATCGTCGCACTTTAGATTGTAAATACTTTTTTAGATTCTAACGTAATTGCAACGATTAATAATTTGCAAGTTACATTTTTTAACGTAAAGTTTAGAAGTTTAGATTATACTGCAAACTTTATATTTAAAAAAGTAATTTGTGAATTATTAATTGTCGTAATCATTTTAAAATCTAACTTTTTTTAACATAAAGCTTAAATTATGTAATCTAACTGTAATCTAAATTTTACGCTAAAAAAAATAATTTGTAAATTTTTTATTATCATTATACAATTACTTCTAAAATATATATTCGTTATTCGCCACGTCTTTCTCTTTTTGCAACAAGCTAAAGATAAATTTGCATTAATTCTTAATTGCGTCTATTCTTTTTGCAATTATTCCCATTCATAGGATCGCGTGTGAAGCGTATTGTATAGGATGTACTATGCACACAATTACACGATTCTATTCCGATGAGCTGTTGTTATCCTCGCTTATTCTGAGTGAAATTGCGATTAGCAGCAAATTATCGACGCGCCATTGCCTATATATCGCACATAACAACATCCGTCGGCGACGAGGGAAAGGCATACGAGACTTCGTTAACTGCACTGCGTTCATCCACCATTCTTTTTACGTCATTTACAGTCATAAAAAAAACACGAGAGTGCTCTCGTCCGCAATTTCGTCACGGAGGCTGTCTCGCGATATGTCTGAAGCGAACCGAGAACTTCTACTAACCCTTCCTCCACGAAACGGAATAGAACGGCACTGAGAACGGCAACGAAACGTGTTTCCAGAGGCTGGTCGTAAGAGTCTTTAACCCATTTCGAGACGTGACCACTCTCTCTAAACGTATACCTGTGGTTATACATGTTCGCAATGACGACCAAATGTTTCCAAACGTCTGATTCGGCCGAATCGCTCTTCCGAATTCGCGAGAAGTCGCAGTTTAAAGGGGAACTTTTTCCCTTTAAGGGAACCGAAAATTTCGTGCAGCACTCTAACGCCAAATTCGAAAAAGATTCTTAATGAGAATTTAAAAAGAAATATGTCGACGCGCGTGCGACTGGTCGCGGAGGAAACTAAACGGTTGTAAAAACAGAGTAAATGAAAAATGGAGTAAATGAAACGAATGTTATACACTGTTAAATATTACAAAATCAAATTTAAACCAATTACGTTGAATAACATTTTGTTATTTTTAGTTTTTAAGTGTGTCAAAATCTATTATTTTGGTGTAAAATAAGTAGTTAAATAAGAAACAACCACATCTAATCAACCTATTTCTTTAATTCAATTGCTTCAAATAAAGTTTCGTATTTACTTAGTATTAAATTAAATTTCTCTGGTAAAAGAGAAATACATCATCATACATTTTTTGAGCAATTATAGTTACATTAACTCTGTTAAATAATTGAGAAGTAAAACTATTAGGATTTCAATTTAGATGTAATGTTTTGTCTGGAGTTGCTGCGCACAAAAGGTGCGCAAAATCTGAATCGATTTATTAAACAAAAACAGGACCAAAAAAAATGTCGACTACGCATTTTAATTAATCGTAAATTATTAATACTAGACAATAACGAGATAAATATTTATGTAAATATGTATGTATTTTTACCAGAAAAACTGCTTCAGCTATTGAATAAAATTTCATCAAGTTCTTCCATTTCCTATGCAGTGTTGTTACAATTAATGAGAATACAGTATAGATGGTAACTAGATGAAAATCTGTCCAAGAAAACTGTATTTCTTCACATTTAGATTAAGAATATATTAAATTATCAATTTACATTCCAATTACCGCGTCTGACTCTCATTTGCCCAATAAATTTTTCTTATTATTGATTCAAATTTGATACGTTTAAGTAAATTCATTGTTTTACATTAATGATAAATTGAATTATGAATAATAGCGATCTATAGAAATTATTCAAAAAATTGAAATTAAGTATAATTTGACGTTATAAATTTATAAACATTGTAGAAAAAAAAGATATTGCTTATCCTCGTACCGTGAATGTGGTTTTATTCAGCGCATTATCGTTAAGTTCAGTGTATCGCGCATTTTCCAGGATAATTTTTCGAGAAAAATCTGTGTGAAACTGCGACATAATCGAATACCGTGACTAACAATTCTCTTCGCCGTTTTTTGCAACATGCAAGTGTTTCTGTAATTAACATTCGTCAACGTTGTATTTTATACGGCGCCCATAACGCTAACGCGTTATTATCTTTGTAATGGATAATTAAAGTGATCGCATCAAGAGATCGCAAAAGAAACTCGCGGAATCGCAATTGCAGGTTGTGCATAAAAAAAAGGAAAGACACATCGTGAAACGGTTATCTCGTCACGCTATTGCAGTCGCCGTCTGTCGACGCGCTTTGCGACCGACTAGGGTCGGAGCTTTTCATTCGCCGAGGCTCAACATACGTCCGCCGGCCGTCGTAAACTTTAAAGGATGCCGCACACGTACGAGGGATGAATTTCTATCTCTCGCCCGTAACGCCGGGAGGGACGAGGAGACGCTGAGACGTATTAACGAGGAAACGAGATTAACGTTTCGCGCAAATTGAATGTTCAGGAAAAATGGCAATCGCGCGGGTACGAATTAAAATGCGCAATCGCTAACGAAATCACAAGATTAAACGAGAGTTCGATTGCGACTGCGGCAGATATTCGGCCAATTAATTCAGAACACAAATCCGTCGTAGATATATACGAGCGGTATGTATTATTCACATAAGAATATTAAAATGCTCGCAAATAGAAGTTACAAATAAACAGATTAATGCCTTTGATGTAAGAACTCTAAATACTTCATATATTTCGCGAAAATTTTACGAGTCTAGATGCTACTCAAAAATATATAATAAATAATTATTTTAATATTAATAAATCATATAGTAATCACACAAAAATATTGTATATTTAAATTATGAGGGTGTCAATTAAAAATCTTATAAAAATATTCTTTGAGAATTTTCCAGATTTTCTAAATATTTCATTCAAGGGGTTCTAGGCAACTTTAAAATAAATTGTAGCGTAAATAACATAAACAAATACATAATGTAATTTACAATATATAATTTCAGAATTTCAATTCTTTTTAGAATTACAGACTATTAAAAAAGTAACTATTAATAAAGTTAAAAGTAAAAAAATTTCCATGATAAAATTTCACGAAATTTCCTAATTTTTAAAGATAAAACAGAAATTTCCTGAAAATTCAAAATTTTTTAGGTTTTAGTGATGAATAAATAAGCAAAAAAATCTTTAAAATTTTTGATTAATTCAAAATGGCAACAAGAATGACTAATAAAGTGTAAATTATTTTTTATGATAAATGTAAGTAAATGTCGCATTTTCTGTACTCGACGACTTGAGCCTTTTTCTTTCCTCTTATGCCTCGAGCCTTCGGATATCATACCGCGCGTTGCTTCAGTTTCTCTTTCTTAGCCTGTAAAATATTGCGAAATACGCATGCTTGCAAAATAGGAACAAGCCGCGCCCTCGAGTCTTCTCGCGACATTCTCGTCGTGTAGCTCATTCTCGAAATAAAATACAGAAAGTAAATCTATTACAATTTCACATATTTCATATGTACGAATTTATTATTACACATTAAAGAATTCGAATCTCTCTAAATGACAGTGATATTGATATTCATTGAAGAATTTCAAATATATTTTATTCTCGCAGAATTTACGATATATAGTACGACTCGAATTATATACATTTTTAATCTATAAGTTCTCTTTTTACATAAATTTTTAATCTATAAGTTCTTTTTATACGCTACCGTTTCAATTACATCCTTCTAATCAACATTTCACGTCGAGATTCGAATTGAATTATTTGGATTTCAAGAGACACGCTCAGTACACGTTCTCCTTCATTTTTGACGTTCTTCCAACTTTTCTGGAATTTATTCTTAAGTAGTAGATATGAATTTTCACCGGAATGAAAGCAGAATTATTATTTATTACCAAGACGAGAGAGACGATTCGTCACGCACAAAAAGCGAGCGTATCAAAATGTCATTCGCGAACGCAAAAAGTGGGTCGGGTTTCGAGGAGACGGCAGACCGTATTTAGATAAACGAGTGCATTGCACGCGATATGCCGCAAGCGAATCAATAGCTCAGCCTCGCAAACGATCACGCATTCCATGAATCCACGCATTTGCATAATGGAAATTTCATTTCAATCTAAATACGCGTGTGTTGCGTAACGTACGGCACGTCGGATCGAATACGTTTCTCCTTGCAAGCTCTCAAAATATATATATATATATATATATATATATATATATAGTA
>NW_012130088.1:1815436-1836120 GCF_000143395.1 Atta cephalotes
CGTCACTAGTTATTACATTTTCCCGCCTGCAGCGTTATCGTGCTCGTGGCATTCTGCCCTTTACAGCTATTTTCACTGACCCCTGGACTCTTTCCGAGTGTGCACAACCCCAATGCTTTTTGCAGCTCCTTTTAACAACGTCGTTCGGTCGGCAAATTAATTAGCCAAAAATTGAAAAGTCTCCATTAATCATATGATAGTTAGCCGAAGGAACTTTTCTTTTCCCATTTGCTTTCTCCCATTCTTAATTAAATTACATGTACGAGAGATTGCGACTGATGCTTTGAAAACGAGCACCTCGCGGATATTTTTCTCAAAAGAAACAAGATTTGAGATGAAAGACAAACAGGAACTCGGTAGGAAATCCGGGTTACGAATACCTGATGATACACTCTCCGGTAACGAAAGTGTTGAATATCGCCGTACGTTTTCTATCTTATCGTTTATTTACGCTAGATAATGATCTCAATTTTTATAAATGAATAGTGACCTATATAGAGATTCGATTTCGCTTACAACGCTTTTGAAATTTCATGTTTATCAAATGTCAAGGGTTGACAGGAGAGACTACGGAGATCTTTATCGGAGACGAATTTCTTTATGCTAAAGTTAAAATACTAAGAAAATGCAATGTTATTTGAAAAGTCACCTGAAGGCGTGTATAGCTTTTTTTTAAAGAATAAAAATAAATTCATTTTGATATCTCATGCGATGCACTATAGTACAGTTGAGGCGCGGATTTTATTTATTATGTTTTACGATGTTTTAAGAACCAAATTACAAAATCTTATACTGTACGACGCTTCACAGCTTCATAAAAAAAGAAATTGAAAAGATCTCATGATACAATATTATTTTTAGAAGACAAAAAAACAAGATATAATACAAAAATATATATAAATTACGATCAAGAAGTAGAGATTATAATAGATTATATATTTATTATAAAATACATATTTTTGAATGAAATTGTAAAATTCTCCTCTTTAGCAGATTTTGTAAAACATAAGTTAAAAAAGTTTCATGGCAAAATATTTCTTCTACGCGACAAAATATGATAGATTGCAGATATGTATCTGCTCCGCAAATGAGATGTAAATGAGTTGGCTCGTCACTCCTGCCGGTTCTTAAACAAGGACGAATGATGCTTATGAGCGTGAGCGATGTGAATCGGAGCGTGAGCGTAGATCAAACATTTACTAGCACAAGATCACGATTGGATATTATGCGACCTCTATACGATCAATATTATTGTTCAATTATACTTTACAATATTATTGATATCCTCTCTAGAGAGATAATTTAATATAACTCTCAATATAATTTTCAATCAAGTGCGTGTAACTTAATTAATTTTTCTTATAAGTTTAACGTCTTATCAATAATTATTATTAGTGATAATTAAATAGTTAGACGTGAATTAATTGCAATTTTGATAACGTGATTTATTTATGATATACGTTAAAAATAAGTGTTGATCGTCATAAATTGGTACCTTATTGAGAAATAGTACTCACAGACTGACCAATATTTTACAAGTTGCACAATATATTTCAAAGAACTTTCGACTGACACTCTATAATATATAAAAGAGCTTTTGATTAATTGCATAAACCCACAATATTGCTTCCAGATAATCAATAATAGTGTACAATATTGTTCAATAATAATGATTGCTTAGGAGCCATTTTTTACTTCCTTTCTAATTTTTCTTAACAATGTGTTAAGTTAGAATAAAAATTCATAACGCTACTTCATTTGTATTGTTAGATATTTAAAAAAAAAATACCCATTACACCATGTCGATACACAGCAAAATTTCGATTTTAAATTCTGTTTCTTAAATTATGATGAAATTTTTAAGATACAATAACAGAGTTATAAGCAATCAAAGTCAAAATACGTCTTCCTTTATTTAAATCGCGAAAACTCAGTAACAAAAAATCTTAGAAACATTAAAAAAAAAAAAACGATTTTGTAGAGAAAACTTTAAGCTTTCACGATAGAAAATCGAAAATTTTCGCAAGTTTTTTTGATCATGTAACAAGCCTACGAAGTGAAAAGAAAATTTTGTCTAACTTGTAGTTTTCTATATATAAAAATTACTAAACTTACAAAAACTCAAAAGACATAGTAATCTTTCGAAAGTAGAGATTTTGAAATTAAAAACTTCCTTATTTTTTAAATTTTCATTTTCATTTTCGATGAAGTTATAGTTACTTGAATTTTATGAAGTTAGTTGTCACGAACTTTTTGTTCCAACTCAATACATTAAATACGATTTATCGAACGATTTAATGCAAATTTAATGGACAAAGATAATAATCGAGTTCGAGAAACTCAGGTGGGATAATCCGCCACGTGTCAAGAGCCTCGCGTTCATCGAGAATTAAAAGGAGACTTCGCTGGGCGCACGTCACTGAAATCCTAGGAGGTTCTGATACTACAAACGCCAACGCTCGTATTTGGATACTCTGCAGGCATGGCTTTTGTAGATCGAACACCAGCACGAAAGTCGGAGGCCGCCTAAGGGCGGAAAGACCGAGTGAACACAGCAGCGGCGAATGGAAAGCTCGCCGAAAACGCTCGAGGATTAAATAAAGCGCGGCAGAAATACATTTCTAATGCCGGAGATAGTTGATCGATAGTTTTCTTTTTCTTTCTTTTTTTTTCCCCTCGAGAGCCGCGCCCTACACCGGATATCCGACGTAGAGAGGCGCGGCGTCCTTATGGCGGCGCTGCGCCCGTTAATTAAAACGAAGAGAAACAGAAAAATCAAACTCGACGAACGCGTGTCTAACTGACTGATATCTGCGTAAAGTTGAAATGTATGCGGTGAGAATTTTTTCGGCGGAAAACGGCCTAATGGCGAATCAACAGCATAAACAAAAAATTGCCGATGTAACAGGAAGAAATTCGCGATGTTCAATATCGATAAATAAAGTAGACTGTTTTTCCAACGATCTACGCGTCTCCCCGAAGGCACACATGCGTTATATTTATTTTAGGAACGCAAAAATATTTTTATTATTATAAAACTTTTTGTGCGTAATTAAAAAATACGTACATTGCACCGAATAGACTGTTTTCATAACTAAAGCTTATAGACCGAAAATCCCGGACATTTGCAATCTCCCTCCCTTCCTCCCTCCCCCCTCGTCACTAGGCATGTACAAAAATGGCGTATCGGTCCGTAAAATTGATCAAAAACAGTTAATAAATAATTATTTCATTTAATTGTTCATTAGTAATATTAATTTAATGTAAGAAAATGTATCAACAATAGTCAATTATTTCCCTCACATTCGACTGTAAGGCCCCCAATTTCACAATATATACCCAATAGTTACCTAAAGATTAAAGGTAATCAGGTAAGAAATTCATGAATGAATTTTATTGATGAATCTGATGATAACTTTTAATCTTTAGGTAATTATATATTGTGAAAACGGGCTTGTGTGTCAATTTCTTACAGTTTAAAACTCATTATACTCAGAGTTATCAAAAACTTCAAAATTAAAATTTACAGGCCAAAGTAGTCAATGAATAATTATTTTATATCTATTGTTAGTAGTTAAATTAATTTCCTTTTATCTAGGAGACACTAGTTACCGAGCGATTCCTGTTCGTACAAGTTTCTTTGTGTCTTTCGATAATTATAAATTATACTACATTTTATTATTTTCCAAAATAAAGTGTCAATATTTATTATAGAAAGTTGAAAGTATATTGGTGAATTTTTAGAGATTTTTTTTAATCATTCTGAATAGGTGAAAAAAATGGACGGATTCTAATGCCCCCGTTAGTATGGATGAGGCACCAAATTGTACCTAGTAGGGTTAATTTAATGTAAAAAATTGACCAATCATAATCGATTGTTCTCTTCACATTCAATTGTGATTGAATTTCTATTTCGGTTTAAGACCTTGGTTGGTTCATACAATGGATTAGAACAATAATGACTACAGGATAATAATGACAGGAGGAGTCAAAGCAAAATATTTAGAAGGTTCCCTGAAACTCCGGACACTCATAATTATCTCGGATGCTTTCGGAAAATTTCCCTGGACGCTCTAAAAAAAGGGGAGGTATAAAATGTCTGAAGGAAAAAGGGATTAATGGCAATTTACCTCTTTGTGGCAGACTTTTAAAACGCAAACGGCGGTGACGAACGTGGCAAAATTTTTTACTTTTTACAGGCAGTAAGCATTTTCTTCGTTACATTTAAGCTCTTTAGATAAATCGTGCCAATTCGAAGAGTCGATAAGACCGCGTGTTCGTGTTGAACGGCGCGAAAAATCCGCAAGCAAGATACAAGAGGGATGGTGACGTGGAAGTTTGCAGGATCGGACAAAGGGCCCGTTCCGGTAACCAACTTAACCGGAAACTTCGAATCAAAGCAAACACGGCAAAAGTGCCCGCGGGGGTCAGCTCGGTCTGGGAACGGAGGGTTCATCGTGAAACTTGATTTACTACTGCGTCGTGATGCACATGCGCCTCCTTGGTCCTCCCCATCATCGTCGTCGTCGTTGTCATCATCGTTGTCTTCGTCGTGGCCATTTGTTTGCGTGTAATTGGGAAGCTTAAGCCCGGGTGTACGATAATAACGCGAGTTTCCCCACTTGATCGAGTTACTTAGAAATTGTCTTGACCGCCGCGGGCGGACGCGCCGTCGAAAATGAACAGAGGAAGGCAAATCGCGATTCCTGAACGGCTGGAGGCCACCGGTGGTCGGGAAATTGCATTTACGAAACACAGAGCGTGTCTGCGATTTACCGTAATTTCGACTGGAGAAGCTTTCTCAGCTGCGGCTAATGGTTGTATCTGTTGTCCATAATTTCCTAATTATTGCTATTGTAATTTCCGTTTGTAATAGTAGTAAATTCTGTTGTCCAGGTTATCATACTTTGAATAAATTAGATATTTTCGAATTATCGAGACTGAAATTCTCAAATAGATACTTTCTTATAATGCTTTTGTTATACGAACTTTCGTTTCTCGTATCTAATGTGTCAGATATTTTCGGATTTAAAATGGGGATAACTTTTTGTTGAGAAAATTCGTAAAAATGAAGGTAAATACAATAATAGCAAGCAAGATTATTCCATCAGAAGCAGGAGACATCTGATGATCACAATAACGCTAGAAATATTAAGCGGTCATTATTAATAGTGTTTCTATTTTTTAGATTAATCTTCTACCGACAACTTTTCAATCAGTAATAGAAGTCTTCGAGACATAAAATGAATATTTTTATTATTGCGGATTATATAAAATTCTATATACTTGCTAAAGCTTTAACAACGAAATTTTATTATCACAGAATATGAATCGTATTTTGCTTATTTTTTACAGATTTAAATTTATCTAGCAAAATTCAATCGTGCCTTTAAAGATTTTTGATCGCTAGAAGGTTAATATTACATTTATTACATAAAAGACAGGATTCTAAAATTTGACCTTCCATTATATCTTTTATACTAATAAAACATTTGATTTATTTTCTTAATTTTCATAGTAATGCATTTGATTAGTTTGATGAGTGAGAAATGTCTTTCTAAGATTAAATAACATGTAGACAAAAGAAAGTTCCATCAAGCAGTGTTAAATAATGCTGAAATTAGATTTTATGCCAGTTGTCAATGGATAGCCGGTGGAAAAGAAAAACGTTTAATATGTACGAACGATAGAATGATTTTGTCGTATGAAAAAATCGTCGTCTTGAAAAGTCGTATTGAAAATTGTTGATCCATAACGTGGGAACGAAAAGTTGATAAAACTTCTCTTACGTCTAAAATTACGTCAAAAATCACCGGGATCACTGGACTGATTTTCAGAGAATCGCCAACAAGGTTTTGTCGACGCACCGCATCCTCTCCCCCTTCCCCTCTCGAGATTATGCGAGTGCGTTTAATGCTTGCGTGCATACCCCACGCATACGCGCACTGATAACTCTAATACGGTAACGCACAACAGGTATGATAATGCGAATCGAGCTGGTCTGTTTATACCAGGAGGGGATTAAAGTAATGCATCGATGCACCGGTTCGCCGCATTGAGCCAGATGAAGAGATTTATCCCCTCGTGCAAATTACATACGCATTAGTGGCGGTGCTCAAACAATGCGCGAGACTTCCGCTATACGTAAAACCGCATGTGTCGCGTGGCACGTTACGCTCTTGTAGATATCGAAGATGTGTAATACAAGATCGACATTGACGTTAGAAAAAGTTTTTCGAAATCGCTTACTCAAATTAAAATTTATTTCTATCCTGTATGGATAAAACATTTTTCAAAATAAACACAATAAAACGCGTGGGAAAAAGCATGACAATTTTTCGCCGTTTCTATGAGAATAGTTGCCGCGATGTTGATGTCGTTTATGCATCAGATATATATAGGAATATTTGAGAACGAATAGAGATCGAAAATATTTGCACAGTGAATATTTGATATCGAGATTTGATACCACAATTCAATCCTTTTGTTGAAGCTTGTTCACGATACGAAGATATATCATAAATAGGGAATTATCCTGCAAGACTCGAGTAATGTAATGATGATTGAACAAACATTCCTTTGAAGGAGTTCTGTGTCCGTTTCTAGTACAGTCATTTAATGGATTCCAAATAGGACGCTTCACCTATTGCGTATTTCGTGCAAAGCGCATACTGCAATTAACCACGCTGATTAGGCAATGCGCTTTGAAGCGACATGCAAATGATGAAAGGTTCATGCATTCCATACGTATATCCTGATTTTATACCCAAAGGGTTCAAATTTCTCGAAATGCAATCAAAATAACGAGAACATTGAAACAACACGATACCGTAATAGCATTATCGTAATTCGCGAAATTAATATCACTTGTCACCAGTGCAAATAGTCACTAGAAATATTGCTTTAAAGTAAAGAGAAAATTTAGAATATTCTTGATCAATGCACGTGAAGGTACATGGAAATATATTTATAGAACGAATCTTAAGATTGTTAACGTATCACATCGAAATTTTGTTAATAATATAACAAGTACTTTGAAGCAAGATTAGAGGTAGTGATCATTTATTGACGTAATGAATTAACTTTGGATTAAAATTATGTATTAGCGATTTACTGCGAGGGTCTAGGCGAAGTATGATTGAATCGGGAGTATAGAGAGGTTAGACATTGGAGGGGAAGCAAAACGAACCGTGAGAGAATTCAAAATCGAAGCGCGCCATCATATTCGCATTTCGGGGGAGGATTTACAAGTTATTCAAATATTCCCCACTCGGTAAGCTATGATGAATACTCGGTGTTCCAATTTAATCCCCTTCAAAGCCCGTCCGCCCTCAAATCACATCCTTGCTGTTCGTATTCGACCCTCCCCTGATTTCAGACGATTCGCCATTAATTCGTATCAAAAAAATTTTGCGCGACCTCGAAGAATCGCTGGCATGAAAAACATCCCTCCCGGAATAATTTGCGGTAAAGCGGATTTCGGTGTACCGCCAGTAAATTCGAACGAATCATTGATCGGTCTGGCACGAGCACAAATGTTAAGTGAGATTAAAAAAAAGATAGGATAATATAATCCCATATTATTTAATCGTTTTTATCAGTAAAATATTCTGTGAATTTCGCTTGTGACGTTTACCAGATATATGTTTAAATTATAAATAGACCTTTCTTCTATACATAAATCCTCTTTGATATCGGTTTTTATATGATGGTGAAATATTAAAAGTGGATTTTGTCGTATTTAAATATACTATATATATATTATTTTGAGGGATATAGTTATTAATTTTTGAAGTATCAAAACGCGTGAATCTGAATTTTTAGTATATTTCAAACGTGAAGAGAATACGCGAGGTTTCGGTATACCAACTATCTACATTATTTGAAATCTGGCACAGCGTATATATAGAAGCTGTTGTCCATTTTTGCAATCCGTGCTTACATTGCTAAAAGTAATCATTGCAACTGGAAGTTGTGGGATTTTGTAGAGACGTTGTAGCAATGCGTTGGACGTGCATTGCTCATTTTTACATAAAATTCTATTTTTGTAGACAGGATAAAACAGTCATACAATGCGCTATAGAAAGTAATTTATGAGAAAAATATATAATCAAACTCTCTCTCACATGTAAAATTGTCTTTAAAAATTCATTAAAAATTAAGCACCGTAATATACGAATATAAGAAGTACCATATATGGCATTTAAAACATACATAAATAATATTAAATATAAACATTAGATATACAATATTATATAATTTATAACAATAGAATAAAAAACTATCTATATACTGTGCATTATTCCTTAGCAATATAAACAATATAAATAATTTCGCTTGATTAAATTTATCATAAATATTCATATTGTAAATAATCCGTATGTATATATATGTATATATATATATATATATATATATATATATATATTTATAATAAAATTAATCAAAACATTTTACATTACATTAGATTATACATATAATATTATATAATCTATAAGTAACGGAGTATAAAAACCTATAATATACCGCGAATTATTTCTTAGTAATATATAAACAATATTATTATTCCATTAAATTGATTACTAATATTCGTATAGCTATATAAACGTATTCATTGATATAAAATTGAATCGTAAACATACAAATAAGAGATATAGAGCATCTGAGTGTACCTGAGGGATACTTACAGCGATTGCATCGTATGCGGACGCAAAGTCGCGATGCGTTAAGAAATGGACGAGCATCATTACTTTAATACGCCCTCGTGTTGCCGCACGTCGCAAAACTCGCAGAACTTTATGAAGCGAACGTTAACCTTCTAGTGAGTATTGTCGCACGTGCGGGCAGGGAATTAATATCGCCAAAACGAATTGATATTTTGATCACGCAGGCTGGAACGACACTCGCGCGCGCTCGCGTAAACGTAATTTCGTTTGTGCGTAATTGAGCGTACTCCGGGAGAGATCGCGGATGGTTAGTATCGTTCGTAAAACTCGATCGCGCCACTGCGAGAGTTACGCCACGAAATTGCTCCGAATTTGCCATTCCGTCGGTTTTGATCCAACCGTAACGCGCAGTGAAGGGAAAGCATTAAAATTTATATCAACCCAATTACAGCTACTAAAACGCAATAGATAATTTATTTCCTCGTTAATGAAGGATTCCTCTATATATGCGAATGCAAACTTTTAACAATATTTATATTTTAAAAAAATAACATTTATTAAAAAAAAATAGAAATAAAAATAAAAATCAAGTAGATGGATGAAGAGGATCATATATTAAGATAGGTCTTGATATCTAATATTTATGTGTAATTTTTATAATTTCTAGTTTAAATAAATTACGTGCCAATTACTTGTCAGTTTTAAAACAGTCCTAGACTAAAACTATTAGAGTATGTAATATCACAAATTAAATTGATAAACGATTTAATATTATTGATATTAGTGATATTTAAAATACCGTAAAGAATTTATTGTGAAAGATATCACCTCAGCAGGGATTCGAATTCTGATCTCTCTCATTCTGTATAAGCGTCTTACCAATTCGAAACTATTATTAAGCACTAAAATCCGCTTTGACTGAATATGATTCTCTTCATTCATTTATGTTGCGTTTTTCTTAGTTTTGATTCATTTTATGAATTTTAAATTCACTTAACAAATTAAATATTAAATAATACAATGATTTGGAAAGATCGTAGCATTAAAAATTTTAAAATTTAAGCAGTTGTAACTCTAAAAATAAACGAAATTTAAATTTATAAAGATTTTAAAGTTTTTAAAAACTCCATCTTCGAAAAGTTTTTTTGAGTTTCTGTGAGTTAATTTTTACATACAGAAAATTACGAGCTAGATGGACAAAATGGGAAATTTTCTTTTCACTTTGTGATCTGTCGTGTACCTAAAAAAGAACTTGCGAAAATTTGTGACTTTGTAAGATAAAAGCTTAAAGTTTTCTTTACAAAATTTTTTAAAGATGTTCCTGAGATTTTTTTGTTACTGAGTTATTGCAAAATAACTGGAGCATTTTGACTTGATTGCTCGCAATTCCGTTAAAAGTTATCATACTGCTATTAAAAAAACAGAGTTAAAGTTAAAATGTTCTATTAAATGTCAAAAAAAAATGAAGTAGCGCTACTAACTTTTGTTCCAATCCAATATAAATGTCAGAGATACGTAAGACTTTGCGAATTAACGGAAACAAAAAACGACCGAAAGTAAAAGATACCTTCAACTCTCTTACCACCGAAGTAAGGGAATGTATTTAAGCACAACATCTACAGCAGATAACACAGAGCGAGACAAGCTGCTCGATAAACCGACACTGGAACTCGATAAACCGGCTCTCTCATCGTACGAAATAATAGCTTTGCGATGCGTGTAGCGTCACGAACGAGCGTCGATAGAAAGGGCGAGTTGTTAAACAGATCAGAATTGACGAGGATGACGATACGTCGAGGAGTTGCGCTTCTATGGGGTTGAGAGCACGCGGTCGCCTTTGAGAGCGACGCGGGGCGGAATGCGGCGCGGGTAATAATGGATAATAATGCTTAAACGAGACGATCGTCAACTCGACTCGACTCGAATCGACTCGACTCGACTCGACTCGACTAGATTCGACTGCGTATCGGCAATTCGATTGTCTCCGCTATTGCACGGCCATCCATGCGCGTCACGGTCGTCGAAACGCGTCATTCATGCGGCACAAACTCACCTACTATCCTTCTTTCTCCCTCTCGAACGCGTTGCAGCACTCTCATCTCCAGTCTGGCAAGAATACAATGTCGCGGAGCACGTGCAAACGGCGCCGTTATATGGAACGATGGTGCCGTTTGCAGCGCTGAAAGATATCGCGATGAGGCAGCCCGAGTAAATAGGATATTCTTCCACTCAATTTTTTCTTTTATGCATCGATGTTAATTTTTTACTATTATTTTTAGTTTGTGCTGATATCAATACGAAGTAGACGATTTATAATTACCTTTTATACATCTTTTGAAACAACATTTGAAATAGAAAAAAAAAACAGTAAGAGATTTGTAATTAATCTGGACCTACCTGATTCTTGCCCTTGAGAACAAGTACATTGGTAACACGGCCAAACGGCAGACCTAGATGAATGATCTCTGCCTCTGTCACCTCGTTAGGTATGTTCCTGATATGAATGACTCTGGAAGGTTTGCCGCTGTGACTCTTGTCGAGCTTAACCTGAAACAAAAAGAATGGATCCCTGGTGAGTCGTCGAATAAAGCTAAAAAGAATGAGCTGAGAACTTAATGTCTACGTCACTATAAATATAGCCCAGAAAGGAAAAAAGATATAAATGATCTCATAAATAAGAAAAAATGTTGGGATCATGTAATACCTAAGAAAATAATCTCATTACTGTCTTTCCAAGACTACAACAAGGTTAATTGTCTAAATATAATTAAGCTCTCATGTATATGTTTTAAGATAATTAAACAGTTCGTTTCGTAAAGGACATAATATTCGCATATCGTTCTACAATTATAATTATGAATTAATTATCTTAACTTTTTAAGTATTATATTACTCCTTCAAAAGTTTGGAAGTAATTTATAAACTTGTAAAAAAACATATAGTAAAAAATCAACTATATAAAGCTTTAATTGCTATGAAATAATATGTTACAATAATTACTTGAAATTATTAGTACCTGAAATTTCATTACATTTTTGATTTATTAATTATGTCTATTTCTTTGTTATTAATTTGCCATACAAGTTATTTAATTTGCCATACAAATTCGAGACATCCTGCTTATTAATTTGTAAAGCTAATTACTAAATACTTTTAGTCACACTATAAAAAATAAAAAAATCGATCTCTTTATAATGTCAGACTGTAATTAATAAACAAATAATAATAATGATAATAATTACATTTCATTCAAAGCATGAAAATTTATTTCTTGATAATACAATAATATATAGCACGTTCACTTGGTTCACGGTAAAATTCTTTAAATAAAATATTTCCTTAAAAGTATAATTAGAATATTGTACAAATGAAAGTATTGAATAAGCTATTCTAGAATAATAGTGTGTTGAATGATCTAATTATATTATACTTTCAATAAAAAATATATAAAATATTTTATTTAAAGAATTTTACCGAGTGTGTCGTTGTAGTTGAAACAGATAGTCAAGGCCAAGTTCTCATATTATGGCGTTTTGGAAATAGCGATATTTTAATCATCTAATTAAAAAGAAAACAGTGTTTCCAAACTTTTAAAAGATAAATGTCGAATTATAAAGAAATTTAACAAATCTTTTATCTTCAAGACGATTAGCCAACGCTTAATAAAAATCGTTTGTCAAGGAATACAGGCAAAGATTATCTATAAAGATAAAACTATCGCTAACAAAATATCTAGATGTCTGCTAGAGTATTAAGCAAAGGAGCAATAGTAACGCTTTTGAGTTAAATAATTTTATTATTTTTAATTTCCATGTGTGTCAAAATATAAATCAATCCATTTGTGTTAGTTTCAAATCGTTCATATTAAAATATGTACTTAATGAATAATAGATTACATTGAATCAAATTTAATCTAGTGTTAGTCGCCACTGCTCCTACTAAATACATCATTATTTTTTACCAAAACGATAATTAAATTTGACACTATATCGTAACATTATATTGTCAAGTTGACACTATATAGTGTCAAATATAACCATTGTTTTAGTATAAAATAACAATAAGATTAAGTAGAAGCAATGGCGACTCATGTTAAGTTAAATTTGCTTCATAGATTTAACAGTGTACGCGAGACGCGAAGAATCAAGCTCGCATGATTCTAGTAGAAAAAGACGGATGCAGTCCGGCGAAAATTTCATCTGGAGCCCGTGAAATAGAGAAGAACTTATAGAATTCTCGGCCACTTACATTATTCCATATGCAGTAGCGGGAAGTCAAAGAACGCGCAAGATATGCACGCATATACACCCTTGTGTATGTGTGTACACTTACTTAAGCTTGTGCCGCCGGGGGCGGTGTTTTCAATCACGGTTCTATCTAGTCGAACTCGAGAGCGCTTCCTCCGTTCTCGCTTCGGAAAGAACCCACCGAAATCCATCCTCCTCTCTCGACTTTGCCGCCGGTTTTCCTAGTCTTTTTTTTCCTTACCACTTTTCCTAACCCGTTCCGAGGCTCTCTTAGAAACGTCGCTGAGGTTTAGTCGGGCTTAACTGATCGGAAAATGCGCTTCTTACCGGGTTAAGGAAGATGGATATTTTAGAGGCGTTCCATCCTTAATCTCCCCTCCCCCTCACCCCTCCCAGCCCGCCCCGTCTCCCCATCCCTCTTTCACGTCTTGGAGCTCGAACGAGTGAAGGATATTTTTATTTGAATCAATCGATACAATGTAGAGTAGGACAAGAGGTAGATAATTAAAAATAATTTGTGGATTACGAGTTATTAGCGGATAATTGATTTAATTAATCAGTTGATCAATTAATCGCGCAAACGAATTTGTACAGCGTAGGGGAAATATAAATATCCCACGGCAATGAAATGGAATATATAATAAGTGGAATTTTTAAATTATATAATATATTCATCTGATAAACCGAACCAATTTTATAAATGGAATCGCGTATAATCACATTATATCATATACCGCAGACAAAGAATATGGTAGATCAAGCATTATTTAGAAACGATCGATGATTCGGATATCAGATAAAATATTGGGGTAAACAAAATAATGTAAGCATCTACAAAATATTTTATCTACTAGTATTTTATTAATAAATAGAATTGGGGTCTATCCTCAATATTTGTCTTTATTATTCCATCATTCTTGGTGGAAATAGTCATATGTGAATAGTGTATCAACTACTACAGTGTAATCTTCTAGTAGAATATCTTATAATTGCTCAAAAGATATTGAAGGAGAAAATCTGTTTTTCACTCTGTTCTTCAAAACTACATACAAATAAAGGCGATTGTCTGAGATAGGAAAGATATTGGTTTTGAAGAATAAAGAATAATTTTGGAGTAATAAAAATATAATTTATATAAATAGTTGAAAGATATTCTACTAAAAGAATATCACAACATTTCATTAGTCAACATTTCATTATTCAATTAGAAAATTGAGTAAAAAGAAAATTTCATTCTCCAATATCATTTATATAAGCAATTGAAAAATGTTCTACTGAAAGAATAATACAACATTTCACTGATAATTATTCAAATCAAACATTGAAAAACTATTTCAACAAGTATAGAATATATATTAAAAGCAAATAACAGACCAATCTCTTATTAATAAATAACAAATAATAAAATAAATAGTATATTACCTATTATATTAGTATATTACCTAGTATATTACCTATGTTAATATTGTTATGTCTATCATAATTTGTAATGTACATTCAATTAAATTAATTTTTTTCAATTTATACTTATTTTCAACTTATGTAGAGCAAGTTATCCGAATACTTAATAGAGAAATCCAGTGAGAATTAAATGGTTTATCTTCTGTCTGATAAACATCAGGATCGGCATTAACAAGTATAAAAGGGATTTGAATTATGACCGGCAGAATTTGACTACTCGCGAATGAATTAAAAATCAACTCTTGTCAATGTCTCTTTACGTTCTCCTCAATTTCACTGGAGTCCTTTTTGCAGTCACGACGTCGCGCTTTAATCACGCTTGTACGAACTGCTGTGACGATGACGACGACGACAGCGACGACAACACAACAATGAAATCGGATTATAAGCGAGTTGCTGTGCCGTATCGCGGTGGTATACCGACGTAATAAGACGGCTCCCATGACAAGGATAGCCGACGACAGTTCATTATGAAAAGTATTTCTAGCTCAACAGGTCTAAAGTCGTAACAGACTGACCATAATTTAATTTTTGATTGCAAATCTTTAAAAATACAAAAAGATGAAAAAGAATATAAAAAGAATTAGTACATCGCTCATTTGCTACAACGAAAAAATTGTCATTTTTAGTTGCTTACACAAAAAGAATGAATATAAGAAAAAATATACTTTAGAACATAAATTTTTATTCGTCTACAAACATTACCAAAATTGTATTTTAAAACTGCATCACAAAAAATTTTAATAATTAAAAATTGAAATTCATTTTCTTTATTTTCTCTTTATTCGTTGTTATATCTACAAATAAAAGCAATAAAAGGAACAATAAAGACTATATAAAAATATAAAAGGAGATGAAAAGGAGAAAATGAAATCGATGTTATTTCACATATTAATTAGTGATTAATATTGGTACTTTGTAAATTTTATGTACAACATTCAATGTACATATAAAAAAATCAATTACAGAAATTGGAAATCTGTTGATTAGAAGCCTTGTCTTAGTATGCAAGAAAACAATCTCTTGTACGTTCTTGACTCTACGCGAAGCAATAACTCCTTGATTTTCCCGATCGATCCTTCCTAAAGGTTTTTCTGTTAAACGAGGAAACAAAAGGGAATAACAGAGCAACTAGTAGCAAGGCTCTAAATGCTCTTTTGTTTCCTACGTCATAATCACCAGTTGTAACAACAGACGTACGGTGGTTATAGCAGACGTAATAGAAAGAACGTGCAGTGAGTTGAGAAACAAGCGTTAACCGCACGTCGGAAGAATCGACCCTAAATGCGAAAATGTTTGGAGGAGGTGCGACAGCGACGCGAAGAATTCCGCGAGCGTTCCGGAAACGTCGAGAATACGACGTGAGTGGCTGTCGAATCCAGAAGAAGGGCCTTAATTGCTCGGTGTTTCTTCGACGTACGCGGAAATCACGCCGCGGAGAAACGCGGCCGTCACCCAAACAAGGTTTGTTTCAAGTGACGTTCATTCACCGTCGAAAATGGCTTCGAGAATCACTACCACCATCATTCCTTTCGTTCTTCAAGTGCGGACGACGTGTTTTCAGTGTTCCACTTTGATCATACAATAGGGGGAGACGCCAATACTCTCAACTCCTTCGACTTACTTGATCGATTATGTTTCAAAAACATTATCTCAAGTCACTAGTAATTTAATACAATTGTTATAGTATTCAAATTAAGTTTAGTTGTATTATTGCTATTTTTCAGTACATTGTTCTGTCAACTGAAGCGTTTATGAGTGTTACGAGGCATATATGACCACTTATGATAAAAGGCGCAAATTTATTGTAAGGCATTTGTGGCAATAAAGGTTAAACATTAAAAGTATACAATCCATTATATTCGAAAAAGTTTTAATAATCGAACCGTTAGTGCCAAGCACAAGTTCTCCACTGGAGGAGTTTTCAATAACAATCGCACATGTTCTTTTTCAACATGAGCGTATAAGAAGCGTACAAGAAGAGCAAGGAATGCTTGCTTCTCTTTCCCTCCTCCCTTCTCTAAATTTTGGCAAGGAGAAATAATTAAATTATAAAAATCATTTTTACGACGAAAAGTTAAAAACGTTCATTGATCAATGCAGAGTCATGCGTTATTCATGCGAAAGTTCGCTAAAGATCCTGAAAGAAGATTGGCTTTAATATAAGTATTTTAACCCTCCACTGTTAACATGAAAATTTAACTCTTCTGCCGATAACAGAGACCTTCGAAAAACAGAGCAATTTTTTTATTGTTCCGGATTATATAAAAAGGTGAAAAAATTCTGATGTACTTGTCAAAGCTTTGACAAGTTTTTACCATCATAGAATAGTATTTTATTTATTTTTTTACAAATTTAAATTTATTCACTAAAATTCATATTCAAAATATCAACGGTACCCTTTAAAGACTCCAATTGCAGGTGGAAGGTTAAATTATGAAAATTATTTTTATGATGAAAAGTTAAAATTGGTTCATTTGCCAATGTATATGGGTCATGCATTATTCGTACGAAAGTTCGCTAAAGGAAGATTTTAATATGCAATAAATATTTTAACAGATTTTATGTTTTTAGATTTAGTCTTGTTTTTTCTCCATAGAGAGTAAATCGAGATTCGCTGCAAAATTCCTTTCTGTTCCTTGTTCCGTCCGAAGACATAAGTTTCATCGGAGCCGATAATTGAGCATAATAGAGGTAATTCGTGGAAAATCGTTCGTAGGAAATAGGCCACGTGAGAGCCTCGTGCGTCACAACGGCGGGCGCTACCAAAAGTACGTCGAACGTGACCCTGCGATCTGATTTATTGACAAATGCGCCGCTGCATGGTCGCGATAGCGTGCATTCTTGTTTGACACGGAGTCATATATTTTCCGATGTTACATGTCATCATACACGCCACACAAGCGATTGATAAAAATTTCCAATGGCAATTTCGGCATGAAAAAAAGAGAGAAAGAGAAGGGCGATTAATTTTTTTAAGGGCTGTAATACAAAATAATTCTCTCAGAAATATCTCCAATTTTAATGATATTAATAACAGTATTGCGCATTATTATCTTATACGTCCGAGTTATTTGAATACTAAATTCAACTCCCATTGTAAAATTCGAAGGCGTGAATTATTCAGACGCGAGCACATTACATCATCGCGATTTGCCATAATAGCTTAATAACAAAAAATGCGAATACGCTTACATCCGTGTTTTTTTTATACGTGTATTTTCAAATAAAACTTTACACGAGCCGCAGATTTAAAAGACTGTAAAGCAGAAAGCAGTAATAACTAGATTTGTTGTATATGTATTACAAGGAATTACATACATAAATATACGTTACGTCTGATGAAGTACCGTTAGGAAATCTTATGCGAGCGATAAACACGTGATCGTAATTCTCGTCCCCTATGCGTTCTATGTCAAAGGTAAAGCGTGTAAAAGCGAAGTTAACACGTCAATAATCTTTACGGCACCGCTACTGTTAAGCGAATGCTACCGGCTTTTATCTGTAAATGAGAGCAGCCATCCGTAGCGGATGCTGCCTGTTACATAGTCATGTCGATCATCAAAAGCGATCGTTACAGGAAATAGCGAATAGATACATCAATGAATCGACAATTCGTATATTTTGACATAACTGGCGGTGAATCATCATCAATCTTTCCCCTAAATAATCTTTTTTTCATTTTCAACTATCGCGGATTTAGAAGAAATATATCTATTATATCAAAGTATCATAGTATTACAAAAAATAAAAATAAAATTCAAAATCCAAAGAATTAAATTATTTCATTTATACATAAAAGATAGATATTAGTTATCTAGAAAAAATAATAGTACGATACGAAGAGAGAGAGAGAGAGAGAGAGAGAGAGAAAAGTAAATAAGTACATTGCGATCTGTTATTGTATTACAAATACAACGAAAAAAAAAATCTCACGTTGCGATAAATATATTCTCTCGTAACGTGAGAATTTTTCCAACGGTGTAAAATAATCGTATTTTCATTTTGCGTATTTTTGTACAGACCATGATCCATATAGAAATGTTTGAATTGTCTTACAGAATTTATTATAAAAAATGGAAACTATTTTATAATCGTAAAAGTATTTCATTGAAGGTATATTATAATATATAAAC
The DNA here is from genome assembly GCF_000143395.1 of Atta cephalotes. Taxonomy (NCBI): domain Eukaryota; kingdom Metazoa; phylum Arthropoda; class Insecta; order Hymenoptera; family Formicidae; genus Atta; species Atta cephalotes. Next base: position 1,833,947 of record NW_012130088.1, read on the forward strand.
CAAATATAAATACGTACATGGAAAAAATGATTTTGTTAAAGTACCTAAAATAAAAATCAGACTAAATATAGATCTAACAAAATTTTGTTGAATTATTTAATAAATTTTATTAAATAAATTTTGTTGAATTATCAAAGTAATTACGTACAACGCTCAAATTAATTGCTACAATTGCAGCATTACTTATTACGCTTGAGTTTCCTACATTAAGAAAAATTTCTAGTTGAAAGTGAATAAATCAAAAGATTCTGATCATATCAATTAGAATTCTGGTTATTTCAAATAATACTATTATTTTAAAAGATTTAATCACACACAGAAAAATTTTAATTTGTCCATTTTCAATCAGAGAGAATTCTAGTTAATATAACCAGACTTTTTTCCCAGTGTATAGTCACTAAAATTTTTAGAATAAATCACACTCTGAAGAGCGAAATCTTACTCTTAAAGATTAAAAATTGACCCCTTTTCAAGACTAGCTCAATTTTTTGCTCTTTAGAGTAAGATTCCATTTCAAAGAATTTAGAGATTAATTATTCTTTGATAGTCTAATAATATTATATTTTCAGATTCGTATCTAAATTTTTAGATACTGTAGTAAAATTATTTCTTCCGTATACTACATTGAATTAAAACATAATTAAACAATAAATATTTAAAATATCGTAAAGTATCGCGGCAATTTCAACATATCTCGTGAAGTGATTCATATTCATATGCTTATTTTTCTCCGCGATTAAGAAGTACGCGTGCAATACTGAGAATTTACGTTTATGTTTCGCAAGTATAACACAACTTGCGGTTTACATAGCTGCACATAAGATCAATCATGCTAAGCTTTGCGCTTCTGTCTCAAGGTTACTTACTACAGTCAAATGTCGTAACCGCCGAGTTCATTGTGTTTACGTGGCGCCTTGCATTAATAATTCGTGAATGTTCTAAGCATGTAAGATAAATGGCGCATTAAGTCAGAATTATTCGCCATAGGCTATAATACAAATTGCTTTCGATAAAGCGATCTGAGAATTTACGGCGATAAAATCAAGAATTCCGCTGCAGAGTAAAATAAAGACAGACGATACGCGTGATATTAGGAAATTTTTGCAATACCGTTCCAAATACGATGAACGAACACTAAAGTGAAGTTATCTTCTTCTTAACAACTACGTAAAAAAAGGATAATGTGACTTTACCGTTCACTGTATCTAGATTCACGTTATTGTAAAAACTTTTTATTTTCTCCTTTCACGAAGAGCTCGTGTTCGATACTATGAAATCCAGAAATTTAAATTTATAATGTCAAATTATATGTTTATAATTTATATTATTTTTAATCATTTCTATAGATTACCACTTCTTCTATTCAACACGTCATAAATTTAACTGAAATGATAGAGTTAAACAATTTACGAAGAAAATGTACGAAATATGACTCAAATTTAGTTTATTATTCCCTAAGTGCATAATAAATATAAATGTTGTTTATGTCATTAAAATTAACTATAGAAATGGATTATTTATATTTTGACGCACATAATAATATAAGAAGTTAAAATAATAAAATATTATTTAATTCAAAGAATTAAGTTACCATTGTTTTTTTGATATCTAACAGTGTACTCGATATAAAAATGATTACGTATCAATACTGAAAAGCAGTTAAATGAGATATTAGTCATCGAAGGATCACATCGTGAATGCACTCGAAATTAAAGAACGGTCACATAAAGCGTAAATGTAAAGAGGGAACCATAGAGAAAAACAAGATTTCGATCCTGTAATGGGCAGTTGATCGCACTCGCCTCATTTGCTCACTCCGTGCCACTTTCCAAAATGAAGGAAAAAGCCTGGAGAAAAGCGCCATGGCTTTTCGCTGTTTTTCTTACCTTCTTGCACGAAGATAAATGTTGCGCAGCGAGCCGCATCAAACCTTCGGCCTCGTTCAATCGTAATTGATAAGAGGGGACCGGGATACTTTGGATTGGGAGCAATCTTAGAATTCAGAGCAACCTTCTGACCAACTGGTTTTCTTTTACATATACACTGAAAGAAAAGATTGGTTTGCTGCAATAATTTAGATAGTAAAATATGGCATAGCATTTTTATATGGCTGCAGCAATCAGTTTTTGATTGTAGTAGCAAATTTTTAGTTGCATTAGCCTATTCGCAATGTC
>NW_012130088.1:1836961-1842537 GCF_000143395.1 Atta cephalotes
AAAATGCTATGCCATATTTTACTATCTAAATTGTTGCAGAAACCAATCTTTTTTTTCAGTAAGTTTATTCTTCTCCGACACACAATACACTGAGAGAAAAAATGATTGCAATTACCATAATTTATAGTTATTTTCGATAAATATATATATATATATATATATTTTTTTTAAAATAGAATTATAAATATAATAATTATTTTACCATAGTTATAGCTATAAGTACTAAACACTTTTCTCTTGCAATGTACAATTCCAATTGTCACAGAAATAGAAATACATCGTAAATACAGAGATGCATATATGACGATATTTCGTCACGAAATATTTCGTGAGAAAATTTTTACGGAATATTTCTTCGTCATATGCGGATCTCATGCCATTTTCATCGAATGTGGGACAATGTCATTTCGTAGACTCGTTCTTTATGAATAAATGTAGTTTACAATATTTGCGGCAATGGAAACAGTACTCGAGGCAAAGCGCGAAAAGTACTGTCGAAAAACACGAACTATTTTCGTATCGTGAATCAAATGTATAGTGAGAAAGAAACACAATTTCGCGTCTAAGTTTCAAAGCTCCGACAAATAAACATTTTCGTGAGGGAAGATGCAAAAGTCACGTCGAGCTCCTCTACTTATTCACTTCGCGAAGCATCTCGGCAAATGAATATCTCTATTTCTACTAATATAGATTAACTTTAACCCTCTGGAACTGAAATTCCAAATTCTGTAATATAATTACCTGAGGCTAGAATTGTAAGACTCATTGAATGTTAATTAACCTTTAAGTTAATTAACCTTTACATTAATTAACCTTTAAGTAGATAGATAAGATGCATAGAATAGCTCAGACAAACTTTATCTTTTATACTTTATCTTTTATCACGTATATTTGTATTTTTTAATAATAAGGTAAAATGGTACAATTTGAACATGGTACAATTTTGAGTAAAATAAAATTTGAATCCGATTTTCATTCAGTAATTCTCTCATTATGTGGAGGATAACAGAAGGATACTAAACAAAATAAAATTAAACTTGAACTTTGAGAATTGGATTCAAGTCATATTTCGTTTAGAATTGTACCATGGTTGAACCACTTTGCTTTATATATAAAGTTAAATTTACATTATTTATGCCTTTACACTGTTAAATTTATAATACCAAATTATAGCCAATTTAAGTTATTTCTATACGTGCCACTACTCCTACTCAATATGTCGTTAATTTAATCAAAACAATGTAGTGGAACAATATAATTACAGAAAATGTATTAAATTCGATTCAAATTTAATTTATTATTTACTAAGAGCATACGTTAATATGGCCGTTGTTTACGTTAAAACTATCATACAAATAGTTTATTATATTTTATTTATACTTTGACACATGGAAGTTAAAAATAGCAAAATGAAGGGATTTCAGTGATTATTGCTACTTTGATACTTAACAGTGTATAAAATAAAAAATAAAATAAAAAAATAATTCTGGGCAATACCTTTTATTTTTCTTTTTCAAAAGAGAGATTTTTAAGATGCGTGTAATGCTGTTCTATTTAAAAGTTAAGAGGCACTGATTAATTTCAAAAAATCAAAATAACATTAAAAAATAAATACTAAATATATATCGATAAGAATAAATTCCAAATTTGCTATATAATACAAAAAAAAATCGAATTGTTTCACATTTTTGATAAAGAGGTTCATATTCAGAATCTAATAAATCGGCGAATTAATCTCATTGTTAAAGTTCAAACTTATTTTTTTTATCTTCCTAATTTTAAGAATCAGAAAAAGTTAAAGAGTAAGTAAAAGAGATTAAAGTCACATATTGATAAGAAAGGACAAAAGACTTGTCCCAGCACTGAAAGCTCTTGACGCAAAGGGGATTCAAATCTTAGCCCCACGTGATCGTCATGCTTGTATTATTGATAACCGACGCCATATTGCTCCGAGCGTTCGCGCGAAAGAAAGGACGGGGTTGCGAAGCAGCGAGATATTTCGTAACACGGCGCGAGGTAAGGTGGTATACTTACGTCGAGGAAATCCATGCGCATCCTCAAATGCGAGCCTCCCCTGCCCCACGTTTCGTGTTTGATGCTGCCGCGCATGCCTACGGATCCGCCGAGCGCCAGCAGGTGAGACTCGCGGTAGATGTCGAGCGGTACCGGCTGCCCGACGACACCGATGCCGACGCCGACACCGATGCGATCCATTGCCGCCATTTCCGCACTCCCAACCGCGAGATTCTTATTAACGAATCGAAACATAGCCGCACTATCGCGACCGCCGCCGACGCCGACGACGACGACGCGACGCGACGCAAGCGGCGTCCGTCGCGCGCGAACGTGCACACGAAACAACGTGTTGCGGCATCGCCCGGTCGATCTCGCGTCGCCGCTCGGCCGACTCCGCCGCGACTCGGTGCGCCTCGCGTACGTCACGTGATTGTTACGCAAATCTACGTAGACGCAATTTGAACGTAAACCCCCCAAAAAATGTATAATACACGGTAGAGCCTGCACTCCGAAACTGCTATTGAATATTTATTTTACTAAAGATGATGCCTTGATAAATTCGTGCTTTTTTTCTCCATTTCTTTAACATATAAACTTCTCCATTATACGTTTTCGAATCGTCGACGTGCACGAATGTATCATCTATATATATATACTTTAAAATATTACATGTAGAATTAAAATAATCATAGTGGATAATTCTGGAAACTACTATTAAAGTATTTTTATACACATAAAATAAAATCATAAAATATAAATAAAGTTATTCTTCTTCGTAGTAACTAAAATAGTAACTAAAAAGTAATTTGTAAAAATAAATTTACAAATGCAATTAAGTTTTATAAAAATATTTAAGTATTGTTAACTCATTAATGAATTTTTCTTAAACTATGTTATCAATATATGTGAACGTAAAAATGCAAATATAATATGATTATTAGTATGATTACTATTGTAATATATACTATTGTAATATATGTAATATTATAAAAATTTGTATATTTTGTATATTTATTGTATAAAAAACTATAAAATATATGATTATTATAAAATCATATATTTCAGTCTATAAAGATATATTTACATAATCAAATTAGAAATAAAAGTTATACTCTCATTTTTGTAAAAACGCACATTTTATATATTTCCACTACAAATAATGTGTAATTTTTACACATTATTTATATACTTTACATATCTTTTTTTACAGTAAAAGAAAAAATGTTCGTGAATTGCAATTTTATTTACATGTATAAATATAAATTTTTAATAAAATCACAAAATTACCCATTATAATTATCATAATTTTAAATAAATAAAATTTTTTTTTAGTCTGTGTAACGAATAATATGTAAAATTTTGAAATCATGCATACTTTTTTTGTTGATTCTTGCGGGTGATTTTAATAATTCAGTAACAATGATAGGAAGAATGAACGGTAAAAAAGATATTAATCACATTAAAATTTTTCATCAGGTTTAGACTGATAGATAGAATTTGTTTGTAGCTTGTCCCGAGCCGAAGTTGTGTTCATTCAATTTGAAACGAAAGTGAAGTTTTAAAGCTGCAAGGCCGCATTAAAAATTCTATTTCATGCAAATGATGAAGGAGGAGGGGCGAGGGGGTGCGATTGTGCTCACTAGATTTCGCAAATTCCGATACCTTGTAAAGGTACTCTCCCATTTGTGTTAGCGCCAAAATTTGTTTTAATTTGGTGTAATTAGAATTCTCAATCGATGATTAATAATGTCAAAATGCGTCGTTGAATTGGTATAATATGCCGTACGTTTGAATGTGAATATTATGTATTAATATGCATATTTTCTAAATCTAACCCTCTGTTTGTTTCGCACAATGCACACGTATTCCAACAATAATAACAATAGATTCAATTGCCTATACTCGCCAATTTCACAAAAGCATGGCACACACGCGGAAAAAATGATTTTATAGTATCTAAAAATTTAGCTAGATACAAAAATGTGAAAATAATTTTGTTAAATTAACTATGTAGGACTGTTGTTAGAAGTAAAAACTTTTCAATATTTTCGCCTGCTTGAGTTTCCTGTATTTTAATTTGGTCTAACAAGATAATATGTTCAAACCTGTATCTAAATTTTTAGATACTTCAGCAAAATCATTCCTTCTCTATAGAGAGAATTATTAATTACGCAAAATCACTTCATCGTGATATCTCTGCGTTTCTCAGTTCTCCGAATTCGCGTCTAATGGCACGAATATACTTAGACTTGATGGCACGTGCCACGACGAAGGATGCAACAGGCGGTAGTCGCATCTCCATTAGAAATCCAAGTAGGCGCTCACGACAACCGGTACAGAACTTACGGATCTTCCTACGCGGTGTCTGAACCCCCGTCTCCAAATCCCGTTTCCACCCCGTAGGAAAATCCGGGTCTCCCTTTCTCGGAAGTCACCCGGAAGCGTCTGCGGAGCTCCGAGATAAGCGTCGCAACAGATGCATCCAAGTGCATTCGAGGGTGATGCAGAAAGGAACTCCTCCTCTCTTCCATCAGCCTCTCACAATGGAGTATATTCGCGTTACCGGGTTGTCGAGCTTTCATGCATCTCTACATAGATTTCGGGGACGAATCTTTTATGACGACCTGCTCTTCTATCGAACGCGCCTCGCCATCAAATTTTAATCGTGAATTCTTTGGCAAACTCGTAATCGAATAACTTCTTGTAAAATACTTATAAATGTTTCTTTGTGTGCCGGAAGTGTTTTTCTATTAGCGAAATGGACATCAATTACTGCTCACCTGCGTCTATAGATTTTTTTATAGTTACATTGTGTTATAGATTAGTGATGCGCAAGTTTTTTGAGATTCATTTTTTTTATTTTAGAAAGATTTTTTTTTTGGAAATAGATAAAATCTTTCGGACAGCATGCTTATTTTGTTTGCATAAAAGCAAATATATATTTTATAATATATAAAATAAGAAATAATTTTATCATAACAGTTAGTACTTAATTTATTAACTTGTCAGTCTTATACTGAAGAGAACCAAATCAAAAATAGAAACATTTATTGTATGTCTTTTTAATATATTTTTACACATTGTTTACACTTGTGTGAATTTTGTTTTGAAATTTTATATTTTCGGCTATAAATTGGCAGATCGTGAAAAATTCACAGGCCGCATGCAGTCGCAGGTGCATCATTGTCATAGATCATTTATAGATTTTTGTAATAAATATATGATACTTTATATGGCAGTGACATGCAACTTGTCTGCTAGTAAAGTTTTCTGTTCATCGAGTTGGAGTCGAATACATAGTCATATTTTCTACTTTATGCAAACGAAATAAATATTATGCAAAATTTTATTCTGATAAACTTATTTCTGAAAATAGCTTTCTGAAAATAACCGTTGAAAAAAGTTATTCATCATTTTTATGGAATATAAGATAATACATAATATAAACGAGAATCAAGAAAAGTAGAATTATATTTAATGTTAAATACGAAACAAGAATTTTTATTTCCGTTCTCCCAATTTAATATGCGGTGTGACTGAGAATTCTCTCTCTCTCTCTC
>NW_012130088.1:1842557-1843644 GCF_000143395.1 Atta cephalotes
TTTCTCGCATGAAAGCGGGCAGTCGAAAATTTATTTCAATGTGCATAATTTAAATCGTCAGAATCAGCAATCAATTCGCTTTTTCCCGCTATCGAATAGATTAATTAGCACTGGAATTGAGCTTCAGGCGTGAGAACTAAATTCATTTTCCAGGCGACCCAGAAAAACGCACAGACTATGAGAATCGGAGAATAGTCAGGAGCGACAATCGATCATTGATATTATTGACAAACTTTCAAAAGAGTGACGAAAAAAAATCTTCGGTTCAATTAATTGGTTGTCCGCCTTCCTCTAAAAAAAAAAATGGGCAGAAAGAAAAGGAGCGACTGGTTGGCTCAAACCCAATCACACGACGGTGTTGATAAAAAAAGAAGGAAAAGAGAAGAGAAACGAGAGAAATCGGACGAGAGGGCGAAGCGAGATAACAACGCGATGAAAAGGTACGGCTGGAAAAACATAACGAGACGAAAAAGAGTGAAAGGGAGCGATGAGGAATGTATCCGGAGGGGTTGAAGCGGAAGGGTTAAAGTGCGGGGGAAGGGGTAGACGCGTGACGTTGCGAACGTGCGGGCGCCCGTTCTCGATATTAATTAACGCCAATAATGAGTTATTTTCTGTTTGGCTTGGCACGGACCCGCCATGCCGCGGGCAACCGCCACCTGGTCCCGCGTACAGTTGTACAAACGATCGTTTTCCATCCCCCTTTTCCCCGTCCCGCAATCTCATACGGTCCCTGCCCTCGTAACAGCCCAGCGGCAGCAACTGATAGCACCCACCGATCGCCAATCATCGTGCGGGTTTGATTCTGACGAAGGCGAGCCGCGGCACGGTATCGATTTCGATAGGACTTGTCCCTTTTTTTTCCTACATCACGTTTTTTCGCTGTGCCTGGCTTTCCGCAATCCTCCTTTCAACCCTTAACCAGCAATCTCCTTCTCTTTCTGTCTTTCTCTCATTTTCCCTCGCTCCCTCCCCCCTCTCTCTCTCTCTCTCTCTCTCTCTCTCTCTCTCTCTCTCTCTCTCTACGTACTACTACGTACTACGTACGTACGTACGTACGTACGTACGTACGTACGTACGTCGTACG
>NW_012130088.1:1843664-1860955 GCF_000143395.1 Atta cephalotes
TCTCTTCCTTCCGTCCTCCTCCCCTCCCCTCCCTCCTCTCTCTCTCTCTCTCTCTCTCTCTCTCTCTCTCTGTGACAAACTCTCTCGTGGAATTAACTGCGAACCTGTCGTGTAAAAGCGCGCGAATATGTAGTGTAACGGCGGCTGCCACCGCGGATTAATTAATTCGATCGAATTTCATATGCCGAGGGCTATACGGAAGGGGTTGTTTTCGCGAAACGATCCAGGAGCCGATCGGGTAAATATGGTCGGGTGAGTTTTACAAATACGGGAACCTCTGCGCATTTAATAAAAACGATGGATATTAATTTTAATTTCTTTTTCTGCCGCAGTCACGTGTCAAATCCATTTCTCCAGCATACCAGCAAATTCTTTTTTTTGTCGTTTATTTAACCCGTTTTATCGATATAATACATCCCATGCGATTACCACATTAATTTTTAGTAATAAATTTCCCCAACGAATTGAGAACCAATTACTTTGTAATTATTGAATAGCAAAAAATATTGGATGGTTTGAGCGAATTAAATTTCAAATAATTAATAAAATCGTAATGTCTACGTTAAATCATATGGTAATTGCACAAACTTTATGTGTATTTTAATTTGAATATTCGAGTGGATTCACGTATCAGTTTTTTTATGTAAACACAATCGATAATATTGACCGAACTGAAAATAGCGCAGTAATCCGTTTTCGCTTGATTACACGATACGAAGTTGTTGCATTCGGGGAATAATTTGTGCACGCCGGACAGCGTCCAGGAGTGTAAAATTGCTCTCGCGTTTTCGACAATTGCAACGCGAGAGCGGTAACTCGATAGTCAGGCAGGCAGAAAAAAAAATAATATCGCTCGCAAGCGTTAGAAATTTTTCCCCGGTTCGCGTCGAACGTCAAAGTGGTTAGAGAAAAAAATTTGTCACGGTCCGAGTGTCGCGGTAAAATCGCATGCATTGAAACGTGAAAACAAGCAGGCATGATGGTGATCAACGCGGTCGGTCGCGACCCATCGGTGTTTATGAATACGCGTCGGACGTATTTTGTTAAATGTTAAACAAACACATGTGTCTATAAAAAATAGCAGAGTATATCGTCCGTATCGAACGCATGAACAAGCGCATATCGAGCATTATTCATGTAATAAAAATAACCGGAGTATAAAATCTCGATCGGCTCTTCGACAATTTGCGTCATTCATATATACCGACAAAAATACAAATCTCTCGATTGACTTACAAAGCTATTTAATGGCTATGATAATCGATTACCTTAAAAAATGATAAAAATAATGACAAAATGAAAAAATGAGAATTGCGGAGATGTAGATATATAGACTATGGAATTTATTAATATTCTAAAGTCGTCTTTTCTGAAGAAGCTCGAGAAAAAAAATAAAAACTAAAAGCAAAGGAACAAAAAATATAAAGTAACAGAAGTGATACAACAAAAAAGTAACAATAAAAAATATACAAATTATAAAAATAAAGAAAAGGAAACAAAAGATAATATTGTGAGTAGCAGACATGTGAAAAATTAAAGTAAATTGCAAGAATTAGTTTGCCTCACGCTGCAAATAGAAGAATTAAAAAAAAAGAAAGAGAGATAAGAGAGAGTTCGTTGAACCCTCTTCGATCGAGAAGCAGTATCCGTTATCTGGAACATCTTGCTCCTCTGACCATCCGACCAGACCCGATTTTCCCACTCTCGTTTCCTCATCCCGGAAACGCATTCTATCCATAGACTTGGCGCACAAAATGCTCTTGTGGCTCAGGGTTTCCTCGTTCGACGCCTAGCGCCGGGACGCCACGGGAATTATCGGCAAAACGTCAATATGCATTACGTCGCCATCTCTCCATCCACCCGGATCTAACACCATCCCTCCCTGGCCGTCCTAGGGAGATCCAACCCTCTGTTGAACGTCCTCTTGACAATCTGCAATCTCACCACTCGGTTTCTCTTTCTCTTCTCATTCTTTTCTTTCCTTTTCGGCTAACTTGACTATCTTTTCCTTTACTCTCAAGAAAGAATTCACTCGTTATTCCTTTTCTTTTGTCAATTCGATACGCTCGATCACCGATAGAAACGTGTTGCTAGCGACAGATTTTCGAGAACGGTTCAGCAAGCTTTCAAAACGGTACCAATTATACTGATTTTGTGTGTATACTGATTTTTGCAAAGAAAAATTTCTAACCGTAACCACATCTTCGTAAAGCATCAAAATAATCATAGAAATTTTCACTATTTTGCAGTGAAACAAAATTGTTTTTACGTATGATCTTCAAACATATATTAAACGTAAAAATAACAGCAAATACTGTAAATTAACGATAGAAAACAAATTGTTTTTCTAACAATAGATTTTTGAATTTTACTGATTGGATATAACATTTTTTGTCATGCACTCACCGATGTACTGAAAAAAGTCTGATAAAAGCAAAGTATTTTTTTAGCGTATTGATGTAATATTTAAAGTATTACAAAAAACATAATAATAATAATCAACCATTTAGTAATAATTAAAAAAATAAGTATAGTTTTAGGGATTTTTATTTTCTGGTTAACTTTCGATTAAGCTCAACATCTGATAGTAACAAATTATATTTTTTTTAGCAAGGGTTAATCGTTAAATTGTAGCGAGTAACTTTTATAATTATCACAAAACCATTAGTTTAATAATTAATCATAGCTAGAAGAACAATTTTTACTCATCAAATTATAAAAATTAAGTGTAAATTGTGCAAGTTAATCAGATAATGAAAAATTGATCTTAATGTATATGGCTTTACTATTATTATTACCAGATTTTTCTCAGTACAGTTACACAATAGTGAGCTACGCGATAATAATAAATATTAAATATTGATAGAGCAGGCAAATGTTACAAATTTTTTCATCTTGCGAAAGGAACATGAGAGAAGCGATGAGCAATAATAAAATGGACATTAAAATCGGAATATGATCAATCGATTTGATGGACGATATTATTGCATGTGCAAATGCAAAATGCATCGTGATGGTTTCGCGTCCCAGATCATGCAAGTAATCGAATTGTGGAGAAATCGATTTGTCGCCTGTTACGACACGAGAATATGTACCTGTCCTTTCTTCTTTGTCTTTCTAACCCCTCGTCTGTACCCAACGAGGCGATAAATGATGCACGAATCGGATAGGACGAATTTAAACATGGACATTATCAAATCTGATCGTTGCGATCGTCAGCGATCGGATTAAAGTTTAACAGGAAATCAATTTCGCGAGATAGTCCCGATTATGATCGATCGAGCGAGAAGCATAAATGCCCTAATCGCAGAGCGCCGTCTTAAACCAAATCAAAGTTTCGCGAATAATTGATCGAGATTTCTATGCATTTTCCCGCGGTACCGCAATCTTGAACGGATAATACGCGGGCTTGGATGAATCTACATATTACGCGAGCTAATTTTGCACAGCAGATGATAGTTTCATGATAATTATACCGACGAGTTTAAGAATCCTCGCGAGAAATACGATCAAGTTCTGAGATTGAACAGGATGAAATCACTAAATTCACCGGGAGTGAATCGTGCTATTCGTTTCAAACTTTCAACCGGCAAGAAAGCTTTAACTTCCCATGAATATGCATTCAACACGCAATTCGCCGTAAAGAACCTGTCAATAAGAATCACTCCGTAAACTCGCCATGATCGCAGTCGAGTCTCGCGATTAATATCGACGCAAGGGGTAGGAGGAGAAAAGTAGATAGAATCGGTTAATAAATTGATAGAATATCGTGATGGGGGACTTTTACATTTTCATTGCTTTCACAGGGAAGCGAAGAGAGGCTCGAGGGACGGGCGGTGGGAGACGAGTTGGTTATTGATGAACCGTTCACCCTTCGTGCGCACGTTCACCCCTTCATGTCCACCGTTGGCATGTGCGCAGGACTATACAATGAATATTTGGATACGCCAACTTGGCCAGTTTGTACACGACAAAGTGATTAATCGTGTTCCTCTTTCTTTTCAAAATGAGTCACCGCCACACGAGAACGAGGCGGCTTTGTCGCGTTTCTGACCATCGTTCCGAATCGATTACGTGCCCATTTGCGACGACAAAGACCTAATCCGCTCCGTTAAGAGACACGCGAACGATTAGTGAAACTGAGGTGCGCGAACTTAGTCCGACGATTGATCGAAGTAAATAGATTGTTGGTAACAGGGGGCTTCTATAACACCGTGGCTGACGCTAGTTTGAAACTGTGATGACATCAATAAAACATTGGCTGCGTACAAACTAGTTCAATCAATTATCACCATGCGTTCGTTTAGTATCCTTAATGGAATACTGCAGATATCAATCGAAAACAATTACGATTTCGAACAAACATCATCTAAATCGTGCAAATAAAGCTGCACTAAATATCACTGTGATCAGCAAATTGCATCGAGAATTGCACTGTGAACTCTGTAACTCAATTTGAATTAATACCATAAATTAAAATTATTTCGATATTATTAGTCTAGTGTCTCGCACGAGTGTTTTAATTACATTATCATTTTCATTGTACTTAATTGTTGTCCAACCTTTGTGTAGCGCGATCGTTCAAAATATTAAGGTCATGTTACGGTCTTTGCAAACATAAACTTTAATGACGCAGTAACAACATCGACTTAGCTTGAGCTTGTCTCCGCGTTAGGGATCGACTTAATTATTATGACGTCAGTTGATCTCGATAAACGTTTAAGTAGGCAGATGCTCAGAATATTCTAAAAGTTACATTTTTATAGTTATATTTTTTTAAGTATCTACGTATAGAATTAAATGTATATTATTTACCTACCTATTTCATGAAATACAAAATTGTAAAAGAAATCAAATGAATAAGTAAGACTCAATAATAAAAAATATGTAAAAAATCAAAACCATCATAAACCAGATTAATGAAAAATGTAAAAAACAATAAACTTTAAGACTTTGGACAATACTTTTCATAGGCTTTTTTCAGAATAAGATAACTATACACGAAATCCTGCAGTCACCTATATATTTAAAAATGCAAACAAAAAAATAAATTATCACTTAATAATGAAATTATTCATTCATTCCATACTATTGATGCGTTCCAATTCTATATAGCTTCTTATCATTATCATTTATATATCTATTCCGCGTGTGTGCGACAAATTTCTTTTCATTGTATTAATTTTTATGCTACCAGTTATGTAGAATTCTGTACTAGACTCAGCATAAAAAATCATATCATTAATATCATCATTAATATCATCATTATCAATCCTTTATGAAGCGACGCTCGAAGCCTCTCGAAGTCTGATTACGCCTAAATCCCTCTTCTACGATTAATATCGCGGCAGAGCTCTATTTGCTCTAGAATCTCCAGCATGTAGAACAAGTTCAAACATAAGAGTAAGTTCCGACAGCCTAGAGGGGCTTATCGGGATATTATCGTTTGTACGTGCGTTGTAAGTTCGGGAACTCGATCCGAGGCACGCGTTGTCGAGGCACGCGTCGGATAAACTCACTATATAAATGCATATATATACGTACATACATATACACACACACACACACACACATACACACACACACACACACACACATATAAAAGCATATCGAGGCATCTGTATTGACAGGAATATTGATTTATGACGCGATAATAATTTGGCTTCTGTGTGAAAAAAATGGTGGAATCGCGACAAAGTGAACCGATTCGAAGTTGAGGATGTTTGATATGTAAAAAATGTTTAGTCTTGATGTATCATGTTATATTAAAAAGATTTCAACCTTCGAAACTAATGCCAAAATCTGTAACATAGTTATTATTAACGACGGATTTGGACATTGGGTAAGATTTGTGTTAATTAAACCGTTAATTAAACTAATTAATTTCAAGGAACTAAAATGACATATCTCATATTAAAAAAATGAAATAAAAAAAACTAAGTTTATTTCAATAATTAAAATTGCAGATTTTTTAAACTCAATCCGTAAACAAGTTTTACTTTTTTTTTAAATAAAAGTGATCCATATGTACAATTATTGTATTGTTTTATTCTACTTAACAAACTGCATTATAAGTAAATCGGAATTTAATATTAAAAATGTTTTCAATGTTTTTAATTATTATAGCACGTAAAAGTCCCAGATTGTTTCCGGAAAACGTTTGATAATATAATTGAATGAATTCAATAGATTCACGTCAGTTCCGGATTAAATTTGTTTTAAATTCATGAATTCTCACTTATTTTCAGACGTTCTAGTTATGGCCGTTCTTGAAAAATATTATGGCATTAAAGGCCTCTGTTTAATCAAATTTTGTCAATGCACTTTTAGCAGAGATTAGTTTAATAATCTATCAATACCATAATTAATATCTCTTAAATTATTATTAATAACGAATATTAATAACGTTCGAATATGCCCATAATCACTAATACATTATCAGAGTCTCTTCCGACATATGCATAGTATGGCTTAGTTAATAATGATTTCATTAGCAAATCCAGTTGGCAAAACCCGATTAATATTAGATTACATATTAATGTTAATATCAAAATCTGTACTTCATAAGCAGAAATTCTAATAATTGAATCCAAAATATTTTCTTATAATTAATATTAATAATCGCGAAATTGCATTTTGCTCAAACATTTTTAATATTCCGCATGAATATTTTTACATGCTTTTCAATAATTATAAAAGTAATAATTTTGATATACTTTATGATCGCTAATATTCACTGTGCAATAATAATAAATAAATTATTTTTCCGCTGAAGAGATAAACTTGCACATTGCAAAAAATGATAAAGTCAATAAGTAAATTTGTAAATCATATCCATCATAAAAGAAATTATCATAAAAACTGTGTTTTATTTCTGGTTCCATGTTCTGTTCCATTTCACAAAGATATGATGTTTCTTGAATCTTGGTGCGCTAATTACGCGTGCACGCAGCACATTTGTAATTACAGCAGCTTTTTTATCTGCGAGAAAAAGTAATTGAATAATTGCTAATGGCTAAGATAATACGTGTATACATTATATACGTTAGATAATCTCGTAAAATAAAACACTGTCCTTTCATGCGAGCTGGGCGTTTTCAAAGAGTATTCGACAAACTGTAAAAAATTTTGCGCCCTTTCAGACATGCGCGTGAATATCAAAATGTTTCTTTTATTTTGTGTTTTTTTTGTTGCTTCGAAGAAAGACGGACAATTCAGAACCTAGTCTGTAAATTCAAGATACTTCAGGCGCAGTATGATTATGGTCACTCGTTAGAAGAAACCGCAACTTCATTACGCTTCTGAAATGCACTTCGCTGAATGCGCATCAAAATTCAGAAGAGAAGACAAGAATTACGAGAAAATGAGACGGTGCGGAAAAATGTTTGATGTTTCACACAAATACGCTTTCTCAACTAAATTCGTATATATTATCGCGTACTGTACTTTGACAAAGAAATGGAATGAAGAGATATTAATTTTTATTATTTACATAGAACTGACAAAGAAGAATTAATATCCTGAATAAGGAACGATTTCGAAGACGGACCAGAATGACTAATGAGATGTATTCGAAGCCGAATATCGGGCGTACAAGATCGCGATTTGTCCAAGTTATATATATTCGCGAGAAACGAATGTATTTTACGTGTGCATGCACGTATGCACTTTTACTCGCGTTTTCAGAAGGCGCGACTTGGCATGCCTCCAGCAGCTTTGAATCTCAATAGGAATCTTGTTATTCGTCCCATACTACTTTGATAGGAGTTCTATGTCCCGCTTGTCCTAATCTCTCCACAAGCTTGCGTGATTTATCATGCTTCTTTCACGCGATATCCACGTCGAATTTAAAAGGAAAGGAAATTTATGACGAAACGCACGATTGTATAATAACTCGAGACACGAATTTGTAAGATTTGCTTAAAAAATGAATGAATAAGATCCTATACAATCATCTTGAATAGTGGCAAAAGACCATTGTTTCGCAAATAAAAAACAAAACTACAGAGCTCTAGAGTTACAAGAGTAGCACATTTCTTTTATCTGAAACATACCAATAACGTGTTTTCCTTATTGGCTGCTTGTCTTTCAATCATTTTTTACCTAATTAGTCCAATAAGCGCTTACACTGTGAATTTATAATATTAAATTATACCTTTGAATTATTTTCACTTCTATAAATCGACATTGTTCTCACTCAATATATTGTTAATTTAAGTTTAACTCAAATTATTTACTATTTAGCCTACATATGGACGTTGTTTACGTTGAAACTAATCACAGGCTAGATTGATTTACATTTTATAACATATATAGAAGTTAAAAATAATAAAATGTTATTTAATTCAAAGAATTGGATTACCATTGCCCCTTTGATATCTAACAGTGTAGTAATTCTTTAATATGATATGTCTTTAATATGATATGTCTATTAGGTCAAACATGGCAATCATTTGCGTTACTATTACATTTGCGTTAAATCTAGAATTTTAGATGAAACTTTCTTCGCGTTTTTCTTCCGCAGTATGGAAATATTTCGAGAACTTAGAGAACTCTCCTTAGCGGAAGTTACTTTAAGCTCTCTTGCGTCGACAAACGTTGATAAATTTATCGTCACACCTTCGCATTTTCAAGCTGATTACATGCGTCGCAGAAAGGGAACAACGAGCTTCGTGCGCCATAGATTTTCCCTTCCGTTTCTCTCGATAAGTGGCATACTTCCGTTACGAAAGAACGTTTCCGCAGCTGCTGCTTATCCAGCAAATAACAGCCATCGTAAAGATAGTCGGACCGTCATCCGTATCGTTAACGTTACTTTCATCGTTATCGAGTTCGTTAGCAAATGTGACGTCAGTGCATTAAACTTGTAATAAGGGCGTAAAATTTGTTTCCTCCCCTCCAAAGAAAATAATGTCCAGTTACTTGTCGAGATACCAGTACTACTGGTCTGCTAACAAGATAAAGATGATCGTTTCGATTGCGCCACCGAACGTTGTCTGATATTTCACATGAAGGTCGATCGTTATCGTTTGTCAGCGTAGTTACAGCCGCGGACGTAATTTACAACTGTAGATGTAATGTTGCATTTGCTTGAGATGTTATTTACACTAAAAAAGAAATTATTCATTTAAATTAATTCAGTTTTTATTTCTTTCGATAAAGAATGTAAGTCGAGCACGCTATATTTGAATACATTCTCCAAAGAATGAAAATTAATTTTGTCAAACAATTTTTTTTCCAGTGTACATTTCAATTTCAAAATACTTTTTATCTTTGTATAAAGTATAATTTTACAATTATTTTAAGATGATAATTTTCTTAAAGATGTATTACACGTATTTTTTAACGAAAAAAAAAAATTACTGATTCCTCTATGTTGTGTTTTAAGATAATACAAAAAGTTTCATGGCGATTCAAAACATGGATAAAAAATTATTTCAATAAAAAATAAACATGTTTTTTTAAAAAAATAATTAAAATAAAATAAAAAAGTTTTTATCCAGGCTATAAAATTTTATTAAATTTAAATATTAACCTTATTGAATTGTTCCATTATGTACATAACATTCATTTTGATACAGGAAGTATTTTTCAATCACTTTTTGCAGAGACTATACATTCCCGATCCGTCCGTAAATAATTACATGACAAATGAAAATTTCTTGGCACTATACATCCTAATAAAACACATCGCGCGTTTGATTTAGTGCGTCAATCTTGGTTCTGCGTACCTCGTAACAGTTGTCCTGTGAGGGAAATGAACCGTCAATCGTCGCTTACTCGTACATTCGTGCGATTCACGTGGCCGATGCTCGACGAGACGACTTTCATCCATGGAAGCAATTTATCTAAACGACAGCTTTGTGAGGTCACTTGGACCGAAAGCACAGGCCATTCGTAATATTACTGGCCGGCCACACCGCCATTACGTCGCCGGGACTTTGATTCTTTTGTACCTTCCGGGCTGATGCTACCAGTCGGTCCACATTGCTCTTGTCGTTGCCTTCTGGGCGATTATGTACGTCAACGTCGAGATACCGCGGATCCATATTGGTAGCATAGATCATGCCGAAAGATCGGAAGAAAGAAGAAAGAACGCGTGAGATGGTCGATGGTGAAAAAGCGAAGCAAATTGGCGAAGCATCGAGCATACAAAAGAACGCTTTTTTTTTCTGTTTACGCTTCTTAGTTTCATTTCGCCGATCTCGAGATTTTATTCCACATCAACCTGTTTGGAGACAGAGCGTCTCTGATTGCGTAATTGACATGTATTTATAATTGTATTATGCAACACACGAATAGAAATCCATTTACACAGAAAAGCTATTTAATGAATTAAATTACGAATGAGTCATTAAGTAAATAAAAAATGTATTCAAATAAAGGAAAGATTCTATATTCGATTGAAGCGGATCTTGCAGCTTAATAATATTCTTATAAATTGTAAATTTTCGAATATTTTTCAGTTCCATAAACTGTACATCGATTTGTCGGACTTGAAACGCACACAATCATAAGTTAAAAATAAAATAATATCACGAATTAAATGAAGTGTCAATTTAATAACCATGCTAATATGATAATTTGCTAATATATGTTTATTAAACATCGTTATTAAAAATATATTTTTTAAGGAAATATGGCTTTATATATCAATATAAAGAAAACGTAGGTATAACATAATACAAAAAATAAGAATTAAAATCCTGTTGTTTTTAGCTTCTAGAATAATTTCAAAGATTTCTAATTTTTCTCAGACATTTATTTCGTTTACTGCAGACGCGACAGTATATTTTTAACAGGATTGCCATCGATAATCGTTGTGGGAATACCGCGGGTCGTCTATTTCCTGACTGTAGCATCGTGGTTCAGATCAGTCGTAACCTAATTCGACAAATCCTATTCATTGTCTATTTCGATTTCGATGTCGCTTGCTTTTGACATAAACTCTATTAATTGATGTCTAAATACGACACAGTTCCGTCTTTCATCGAATTTTAAACGGATTGACATAAGATTATTTACGAAAAACGATCAAAATTCTATTCAAAATACCACAACTGTATAATATATTGGTCATTTCAACGTTTATTTATATTTTAAATCTGCGCAAAATTGCACTTTAAAGAAGTCCGAAATTTATTTCATTCATTAATAAACGAAGATTGTAATTAATAAACTTCATAACACACTTATTACTGCATTCTCAAATTCTCCGTAAAAATACTCCGAAATTATGTTTTAATTATAGAAAAAAAGGTAAATTTGTGTATTCGATTGTAAGCAATTCAAATTAAAGGAGTATTCTGATTGAAAAAATTGTTTTTTTTTCGTATTCTTCGTATTTGTCTTTTAAACAATCTTTTAAACAGGAAACATTTAATTATTATTCTCTAAAAGTGAGTTAGTGTATTATTACTGATTTTTGCAGATTAAAATACATTACAATCTGTATAAAATTATAATTTCTAAAAGTGAATCAGTGTATTATTATTGAAAAACAGTAAATATTTGCTGATAATCAATAAGTGTAGCGCGCGCACAGAAAGCATTGATTCACTTTAAAAAGTTATAATTAAAAAAACGAGCAATGCATAGTTAAATCAAAATCAAAGCATCTAATTTTGCATGATGTTTATTGTTAGATATTTTGAATAAGGAAAATTTTTCTTTTAACAAAATGTGTAGATCTTTACTAAATATACAGATTACAATAGAAGCAGCTATCTCTCTATGATTAATTACTTGAAATAATGAAAGTTAAAATTAGATCAACAAAGATATTAGTTGACAAAAGAACAATGTTGTTTACGCAAAACAACAGCGCAACATATGCTACAGGCTACGAAGGAGATTAGAGAAAACTTGAAAGATTTAAAAAATATCAAACTCGAAGAAATGAAAAGTTAATCATAAATATCTGGAATTAATTAGTAATGAAAATAATAGAAATAGCATGCATAAATAAAAAATATATTTTAAAAATATATTTGACGTTTTAAAATTATTTTTCTCGAAATGTTTTTTTCGTCCTCTGAAATCAATTTCTTGGAAAAGTAATATCTAAATTTTTTTTGCAAGTATCATATGTCCTTCTTTTATTCTAAAAGAGAGAATAATAGTTATGTTACTTATTTTTTCTGTTCATAAAAAAAATAATTACGGTTTTTCAGGATAAATAAAATAATTGTTTACAAAGACTGCATTTTACCAAATTAGTTTTCTTAGTTCTAATTCTATAACGATACAACTGTACTTCTGTTAAATAAAAAGTTAATTTTATTGTTTTGAGTGTCTAGGAGAGCTATTATTTATCACAGTGCCTCTATGTATTTTTTACAAGTTTAGTAACTTCTAGTGCATAATACGAAAAAATAACATTTCTTAAATAAAAAAAATATTAACATAATATAAGAATACACAAAACTTTGTAGCAATTAACTATGTTTTCCTGGAGGAAAAAAAAAAATTCAATTTTTCAAAAACCAGAATAGTCCTTTAATCATGTAAGCAGAAATATTTGCCGATCGGATACCTGTATATAGCTGTATATACCAGCTTTGCGCGATGCTGCGCCATATGATATTGCCGTTCTTAAATCGAGAAATCGAGATTATCCACACGAGGATGGCTGGCATTCGAAAATTGTGCCCGACGTTCCAGTGCATTCGGAGAGAAACATTCCGACATGAAATATGTCAGACACGCCAGCGAGAAGTTCTAGTCCGGTTTCAGACGTCCCATGTCGGTGATTGGCCCTCCCAGTTGCCCGTGTATGTGTACCCCCCCCCTCCCCCATATATATGCGTTTTTAATATAAAATTCCGGGATTCAACGGAGAGAATAGAACAGGAGCAACTCCATGTGCGCCTAGCCAGCAATCTCGAATACTTGCTGTTGTCGACATGGCTACGTCAACTTATTGGTAGGTTGGTAGTAAGCACGTGAAAGAGCATGGACATTCTTTTAGCGAGGAGAATGTAGAGACGAGAAATGTACAACTGATACATTTCTCGCAGATGTATCGGTAGAAATTTTTGAGTTAATATCACGTTAGCTATATGTTTTAGAAAAGCTCCTTTTCTAAACTCTTTTACGCATTTCGCAGAATTAATATAGAATATTCCTTGAATTGACAAAATTAAAGAAAATCCACTGTGCTTTTGATGTCTGATTGAATTAAATTATAATACCCGAAAAGAAATTCGAAATAAAAATTATGATATCTTGCTTTTGCACAATACTAGTGAGGAACTGAATTTTTCACTTTATAGTAAACTCAATTGGACGCACTAGTGCATATAAAAATTGTCGTATACTAATTTAATCTAAGCATAAAAGTGATATGTAAATATTTCGAATCATAAAATCACATTTTACTCAACAGCACAGATAAAATGTATCGAGGATTTCGCGGTTTAATCCGTTTCTATTTTTATATTAAATGCACATCTTTATATCAATTCATGTACGACAGTTTTGATTCACTAAATGCGCGTTCATTCGAATTCGATATTAATTTGAAGCACTTAGCTATTCGTCAGTTTTAAGATCGTTTGAAAAAACCAGCATGGCAGTGAAAGGACTTAATTGCGGCTTCCTTGGGGACTTCCAGAATTAGGTTGCCGCTTCGGAAACGACGATTTATCCGACAGAAACGTTCACGTTGACCTTCCCTCGTTCTTAATCGAGAAAATGAAAGCATTGCAACATCATCAGAATAAGTGTCCAATCTTTTAACATATCTATGTCACAAAGAGAAATACTACATATTTATAATAGATTAAATTACCTTCTGAAGTCTTTATTTGCGTGAAAGAGGACTTGTTATTAATCCCTATTAATCCATTTAAGTAAAATCCATTTACGTAAAATCCGATATACTATATAAATAGTGATTCGAATTATAACACATGAATTATTTTCATGAAAATAAAACATTTTAATGTTGGAAAAATGTTAAAGCGCTTTTATGACACTCAAATAAAAATTTTTAATGAGAGAGAAAGAGAGAGAGAGAGAGAGAGAGAGAGAGAGAGAGAGAACGCATAAGTATTTACTTTTTGTCAATTTTCATAAAACAGATTATTTCAATCTATTTTCAATTAATTATATATTTTTTCAAATTAAATCAAGTATGGGGCAAAATTTTATAGAATTATTACATGTACAAAAAATAATTTAAAAAAATAATTAAAAAAAAACAAAGCATAAAGAACAAATAAAATTGATTATATATTATAACAATCTTAACAAAGTTTAATTGACGTTCTCAGTTCTTTCCCTTCCTCTCTCTTTCGCCTCTCTCCTTTCTATTTCTCTTCTTTTGTTCTGTAGTATGTCCAGGTATGAGGGATAAGCATGCTGACGCACATTTAAGTGGTAACACGGCTACCATTCGTGGATAATGGGATGGAACGAGGTAGAAAATGGTACATCAAAAAGAAACAGGGACAAAGAAAATCCGTTGTCGCTCTAATAAAGTGGAGTGGCGACACCAAAGCAGTTTTTGCACGATCCAGTTCGTCCTAACATCTTGTCTTTCGCCCTACGAAATTGAAAGATATTCGGTGGAATCAAATGTAGAACCGAATAGTTGATGCCAAGAGGAATATTGCTGAAGAGAAGGCATTAAAGTTGAAAGTGTAGATTTTTTGTAACGGAGTTTTATAAGATATAACATTCTTCCACTTTATTATCTAATGTTTCAGATACTTTTTTAATAAGTAATTTTAATTATTCTTAATATTTGTAGACACAACTAGATTTAAATTTAGAAATCTTATTATTAATTGAAATTTAAGTGGAATTAATCAGAAAAGTACAAATCTCAGACATTTATAGTTAAATCTTTTAGTTAAATCTATTATAAATCAAATTTTCTAGTGAAGATAATTAGAAATTCAATTACGACAACTAGAATTATGATTCATATGATCAGAATTTGTTTTGCTTATACTTCTTGTTAATACAACTAGAACAACTTTCTCAATATATTTAAGTTAAGAAATGCTATAAAGAACAATGATATTATTTACCATTGTTTTCTCATTTCTGATAAAATACGATTTACAGGAAGTTAATTGATAATTCATAAAACGCACATACAAAAATCGGTAAAAGATTAAACACTGAATTTTCGAAAGAATCGCCACGGCCTTCATCAAGCCCTTTTGACTGATGGAAATACAAATTGCGATATTAATTCTATATGGAGTGTTATTTACAAAACGGAAATGGGACGCTGATAGAGAAGTATTTACGTTTCAGCGAGCCCAGTTTCGCGATTATTAAAATTAGCAATTCACAACAGCAGGAATGTAAATTACACGGTCCTCATTAAGCCGAGCGTGCAACTAATCAATTTATATACCCGCATTTAATCCGCGTTTCCCAAACGCGATTATTCACGCTAGACGGGATCTTACAGAGCGAATTAAAAATCCAGATTAAAGCGGATGCACATCCACTTAGCGTTATAGAGTTAATATCGTATTATACAATTTCCAGGTATGTGTTCATCGTCCAAGAAAAGATAGAAGTGTTACATCGATCCGCCAGGGAATCAATATCACTGTTTTTCATATTACGCATATTACTACGTCGTATTAAGTGCATCGCATACATTGCATGTATCCTACGTTCTTATATATTCGCAAGAGAATTTTTTCCAAGTAATATTAATATACTTGCGAAGCAAGTGCCGTGAAAACGCGAGCAACTGCTTTCGTAATATAGAAAAGCATATAAAAGACTGCCACTTACAGATATCCTGCCGTTTGAGGATTGAGTAAAGAATCCTAAGTGACCGGCGACGATCGAGAAACCTGTCCCGGGACTCGACTCGTCTTCGATTGATACGATATCCCAACCGGATGGGAACAGTCGTTCCGCAGAGATTTGCTGAAGAGGAGGACAAATCTGAAGGCGAATCCGGAGCGATTGATATCGAGAGGAAAGCCCCGAAGGCAAGGTAGTGGAAATATGATGGTAGAGGCAGCGGAAAGCTGTATGTTCTCTTTCTTTCCTTCTTTCTCGAAGCTTTATTCAACCTGGAAGGCGCAATGAATGGGAGCTTCTACGAGCTTCGAACGTACCTCTTCAGACCGTCTACGCGAACATCGACAGGACTCTCTTTTCCTTTTTTTCTTCTTCCGCTTCGCCATTCGCCCGCAACGTCGCGCCTCCCAAGAGAAAGAGAATTTCCCACCTTTTCTCGGCCTCTTCCTTTTTCCTCGCTTCGGAAAGGTCGACTCTTCGCACCCGCGGATTTTCCACAAGCATCGCGGAAATAGCGATTCTTCAACGCATCGTCTTTCTTACAGAGAAACTAATTTGTGTGACTTTTTTATGTTTTTTATTACGCATTTTTATTACAACGCGTATAACATAAATAAAAAAAAGTAAATTGATTGATATTTTAAAAAATAAAATACAGCTTTGAAAAATACTGGGCATCTTATTAATCATTATTATTTAACATTTTAGTTCAATTGGTTTTGACACTTGCTGTGAATTATCCTTTATTTCAAGGATTCCTTTAAATTTATGTGTAATCTCGATAACCATTAAGAAAAATGCAGGATAAAAAATCTCAGATAAATAAAAAAATTACAAGCGCCTAACTTTTCGTCATTGTATAATTTTTCCGTCAATTTTTAATACATTATAAAAAGCCATTTAATTTTTAATAAAGAAATAATATAAAAACTTCGAAAATCTTCTTAGATCAGTAAAACGTCGAAGACGTTTTGATGAAATGCAAAGACAAATATCAAAAGTACGCAAGGGATTATGATGCAAAAAGATAGAACGTCTCTAAATGAAAAACAACAAGAGAAAAGAAGGAAAAATCTCGAAAGAGAAAGGGAGAGAAAAAAAACGATGAAAGAGAAAAATGGCCGATATATATGTATATATGTATATATTGGCTTGTCCGGAAAGTTCGTGTCGATTTTGAAGGAAAATTGAAACGCAGAAGATATTACCACGCACGCACAGATTAGACCTCTACATCATATTGTGACGTTTATGATATCATTAATTTTTTCAAAAGCCTTTTTTCATTCCAGTCGTCATTTTGGGCCCGCTATTTTGAATTTTTAAAAACGCTATACGGCATCGAAAAATAGACATTTCAAGGAAAATTGTAAGCCCTTTTAAGAGCCCTTTTAAGCCTTTTTAAGAATTTTATCTCAAAAATTGAAATGGGCAAGGGGGTAGCCGATTTAACAAAAAACGCCCCATATATATATGTATATATATATATATATATATATATATATATATAT
>NW_012130088.1:1861828-1866247 GCF_000143395.1 Atta cephalotes
CTATATATATATATATATATATATATATATATATATATATATATATATATCGCACTCATGCAATGATAGCGAGTGGTTGATGTACTTCAGCTTCCGAATTTTGAACAGAAAAGATGAAAGCGCATCTACCCAAATATGTTCCCCAAATATGTATGATAAGAAAACATTGTTTCATTTGAAATGAAATCACAATCCCCCGCCCTCCTTTCCAAAGAATCCACTTTTCTTAATATAGACAGTTATAGCGAACAGTTCAATTTCCTCACTGATATAATAGTCCTCCTACTTTTTCTCGAATACCAATTTATTAACTGAGAGAGGCATACGTGTTATGGCAACATGGTCCCAAAATATACATCGCGATGAATCAAGGGCGATGCTGTGGTGAGAGTCAATTCAGTAATCGAAAAAAGATTTCGGAGCTATCTTTAGGAAAGAAGCCGACAAATTGCCATTCGAATTGCTTTGTAGCAATGACACAAAATGAATTTTTTAAATCTTTCCAAGAACAGCTTATTTTTCTCAAAATAAAATCAAAATACGTTATAAACTTTTTATTCATTTTCAAAACATTTATCGAAATCTTATAAAAAAATTCCTAGATTTTCCAGATATTTCAAGATTCCAGGTAAAAAAATTAGAGAATTTTTTTAATACAAAGTATACGTTAGAGTGCAAGCAACATAAATAAATTATATATGAAAATTAATGACGGGGATTGTTTATAAGATTTTCTATTGTTTTTTGCAATTGGAGCGAAGCTATGAAATAGTATAATGCTTATTACAATATAGTATTAGCTACTCTATTCTAAGTATTGTCTTCTACTGTCTCTCACCATTATTTTTTAAAATAAAAATTCGCGAGTTGTGCAAGAATGTACATGAATGTAAATATCATATTTGCTGATTGTTAATATTGTACATTATTAAGAAAAAAATAACTTAAGAAATATTTTCGAAAAAAGATAAAATTTTAATTTAAGAAAAATTAAGAATTTCCCGAGTCTCCAAATACATTTTACCCTTATTTCCTCACAAAGATAAAAAAGAAATCTCCTGAAAAATCCAGCCTTTTCAGATTTTTGCATGTAGTAAATATCCTGATTATTTTATAACTTATTATATAAGTCGATAATAATCACATGCCCTTCCAACTCTTTAACATTTTCTTTGTAAATTCTCATCACTTGTCTTACACAATCTGGCAAGTTAGCTTTAATAGCTTTAATATAACTACCCACATGGTATTTCTCGCGGCATTTTCTCGCGCGCTCCGTAAATGTTGCAATTTCATGTAACGCGAAGCATACGTATACTCGACGACGGCTAATAATTTTCTCGAGTTTTTCTCGTCGTATGAGACCGTCGAAAAGTAGAGAGCGCGTACATTTTCAAAGTAAAAGGCGGACAACGCGAAGGGCTCAGCTTTGTCACCGAATCTCTACACCACTCTCTCCATCCTCGCGCGTCGCGACGCCGTGCGTAAAAAGTACACGCTGCGCGCAAAAAAAAAAGAAAAGAAAGAAAGAAAGAAAGAAAGAAAGAAAGAAAGAAAGAGACACACAAACATTAATGATCATCGATAGACACAACGGTTTTGCGTTACATGTACTATTGTAATGCGCTCGCATTCTCGTCGATATTTATGCAACTCGTATTGGGAGAAACATCAGGCGCCATGGCATATTTTCATTTCCGTAAATGTTCTGTAAAACAGTTATCACTCGTTGTTGTTTGTGACAAGAAAAAGAACGTGCTACCAGTAGATATAATTACGATGAAATTAATTAGCATTTAATTTCTGCAAAAGAAGTGATATTAATGTATCAAAGAACACTTTGAAAATTATTATTATTATTCGCAACGGGCATTTCATAATAATTAAAATGCATTTAGCGTGAAAACGTGAGCGGTGTAAAATAATATTTTAGACGTGTCTATTCAGCCACTAAAAAGTCAAATTGGCCGGCGGGAACGGCTTCGTTCCGGCAGTTATTTTAACGATGCTATTAAGATCATCCTGACATTTTCAAATGGCATTGTTTGTCATGATCAAAAATGACGGTAACGTTGGGAGAAATAACGCACGGCGTTACTGCCCGATAGTGTCGATTTATGCCACACACTAAATGGCCACACGTCTCTTCGTAATTTATAAAAACATGTGCCAAAAGATAACTCAGGGGCTTTAAAGAGTGCATCGGTCATTACATTTCCCGATTAAAATACGGACGGGTGAACGGGCGAAAGCACGGGTTACGTTCCGACCGAGCTATTAATCAAACTGTATCGGCATTTTTCGGTGACGCAAACTCGTGGATTCAGTTAAACAGGAATTTCGGTAAATTCCACGGAAAATGAAAGCCCGCGTAACGCTTTACACGTATCGCGCCACGGTTTGCTTCTGTTTACTAGCTATACGGAAAATGATTAACGACACGAAGAACGAGGTCGAACTTTCGGCACATCCGGTGGTTGCACGTGCAACCGAGTGATCCGAGACACGCCCGGCGTTCCATGCGGTTTTCAGACACGTCGGCGTCCTCGTCCTCGTCCTCGTCGTCGTCGTCATCGTCGTCGTCGTCGTCGTCGTCATTCGCATCCCCGGAAATTTCACCATTTTTTCACCGTCCTTCGTTGAAACGACATGTGACGACGTTGAGCATACGTGACGAGAGCAGGTGCATCAGAAAAGTGCCGTTCCTCCTCACGGTGGCAAAGCTTGAGCTAAACGGCTGTCGCCTCAGCAGCGCGCAAAATATTAATTAAGGTACATTACCACGCTAAAAAGCCGTATCTTATGGCAACATTTATATTCCTTTCTCTTACGAAACGAATATTCTTTCAGTTTTTAAGGCGTGAATTTTTTCAATTTCTTGAAAATTCTAAACGTTCGCAGAAAGTATTCTGCAATAATTACATGAAAAATTGGACAGAAATAAAACAGTTTTTTACATATGATGTAACTTACATATGAATGTGATAAACAAAAGTTGTCATAGACATAGGCTCTATAGATAGTTTTTAACTATGGTGTATCAAAGATGCTCTGTGAGCAGTACAAGTTTTATTCCTTTGATGCGCCATATCTTAAAAACTATTCAATATTAAGTATCTTATATTTTTTGTTCATTACTATAAACTACCTTAAGCGATATCTATAATAAGATTTTAAGATATAAAACTTAAATTTTAAGAAATCGACCAATCATATGAACAGAATAATCAATTATGATTGTGTCAACAATTTTTCAGATTAAAGCTTGAAGTTTAAGTTTTATGCCTTAAAATCTCATTATAAACCGTTTTATATGTGAAAAGTAACTCATTTCATCAGGACTCAATTATTCATTTAATTAGTGCGGAATCCTTTCTTTATCTCTTCTCCACTGCCGACGTCGACTTTTGACGTCCCGTCGAAATATTCCGATAAAATATTTACACTTGACCCGACTATCAATTTCAGTGAGACATAAATAGACTGCTTAATGGCATTCACAAAATCATCCATTCTTTCACTGATACTATAACCTGTAAGTAGATCGATTAATAATCGTCAGATTCTATCTATCGGATGGCCACTTTCTTTCTGCTGCAGTTTTCATCGGCTCGAGGTGACGTGCAAGGCCGCGCCAGAAATTAATTTTTCCTGTGGAACTAACGTCGATAATTTCTCTTCGTCCAACGGCCGACGATTATCTCACGACTGTCGACATTGCACACACGAGGCTAATTAATATTTGTCGTATCTCTCGTTCTCATGCACCGATACGTTAATAGATTGTGTGAAAAATTTTAAGTTTCCTTTCGCGAGTTTATCCGCCAGTATTTTTTTCCATCTCGTTTTGTTAAAAATTTCTACGAGCAACGATTCGGCTTTAGTCGACTTGTCCGAAAAAACGATTCCCAATCCCTTTGATGGACAGCCATACGTTCGTCGCAACTGGGAAGGCCGGAAGGAACGCGAGAACTCTTCGGGGACGCGAAAGCGACCGATCAGATTTCAATGGATGCATTTCAATCGAGGTCACTGCATACGAATTTCTCTTTGGTATGCAATGATTTATGGTTCGTTGCGCGTTCTGGTTGCGGTCGGTTCGCCGCCGAGGTAGCTGGAAGGGAGAAAAAAAGCTCTTCCAAAAAGCTCCGCACGACCGCTCCCGCCATCGGCGAAATGGACGGACCGAAAAGGAAGTTATCGGCGTTCCTTGTATTTTATTCGGTCGTGTTGCGTGTATTACTACAGTCGCCGAAATAGAAAAGATAGATTTTTGAAGAAGAACGAAATATAAAATATCGGCGGATTTACGCGACCATTCATTTCTTAGAGTTCTTTAAAATTATTAAATAGTGCAATAGAGAGAGAGAGAGAGAGAGAGAGAGAGAGAGAGACTAACTTAATTAATTTACTAGTGTT
>NW_012130088.1:1866683-1874686 GCF_000143395.1 Atta cephalotes
AGAGAGAGAGAGAGAGAGAGAGAGAGAGAGAGAGAGCAAACTTTATAATTTTACAGTGTTGGTCCGTCCGTTCAATTATTCGTCTGTTCTTAGAAACGGCTTAATTTTTTCAAATTTCTTTTTCAGCAAAGATATTCAAAGATTTCAGCTTCACCGAAGCAAAATATGAGTCAAATCATTTGACCATAAAGGGATCAAAAATCAAAATCAATGAGATTTTTAGTAATAAATATTGGATAAACGGCTTAATTTTTTCAAATTCTGGTTTTTCGTTGTACTTCGTTATACTATTTCGTTACAATGATTTATTATCGAATAAAACTAACAATAAGTGATAATTATTCTAATAAGATTGTCAGAAGATTCTTTTCTGCTGTTTAGAGCCTATCTTTGGACTCCGTGAAATCTGACACTGACGATATCGGATTCTGCTCGCAGTATCTTATTTTAATTGAAACCACTCACCTTCTTAGCGTCATTGTTGTTGTCAGCTGCGTGATGAGGTTGCGGACTCATTGAAGCACCATTGCTGACTGCCCCGCTTTGCGATAGAAGCTCGTCACTACCCCTCTGCAACAATAGAGAATACATTTGCGTGACATAAATAACTCTTTTACACTACTCCTCAATAAATTCTACTTTCCACGATGCATATTTTACGTCAGCAAGCAATAACGTAATTCAGAATTATTGCGAATGTCGCGCGTTTTTTTTTATAACTCTACGACGATATTCAAATATTATTAATTATATATTTTCAGAACATCAATAAAAAATATTGCAACATTATGTAAATCATAAAAGTATTGCTGTAATTTTACAGAATAACATTAAGCTGGACGGTACAATATTCCTCTAATCGCTCGTCCCGTTTTATCCTCAGAACTTTAAGAGGAATTGAAATAAATTATCACGTCGAGTATCTTTCGATTACTTAAAAAGTGGAAAGAAGCGGATCTTCAGCAAAATCCTATTCGATGTCTCGTCCTTAGAGCGCTGATAAATCTCGGACTTGGCGTCAAAAGAAACGGGTCAGAAGCATACAGCATTAAGACGCTTTTAACATAGGTCTGAATATAAATACTTAACGGAGACTCTCGGACGCAGAAAAACGTTGCGGTCACTCGAGCGAAGAGAGTTCTCTCGCGAGATATTAATAATTAATCCCTATGAACGTTCGTTTCCTTCGCAAATCATCACAAGGACTTCTACTTTCAACTTTTGAGAGATTACATTAATCGATATGCAATTAACCTATATGCAATTAAAGAATTTATTTGAGAATTTACATTGAGAAAAAAAATTGTTATTATAATCATAATTACTGTTATAATGTTTAGTAATAAGAACAATATATATGTATAATTATAATTACAAATAATAAATAATATATAAATAATAAATTTTTTCGGTGAATATGTCTATTTTTATGAAAGTTATAGGCAATCATAAATTTGATTGGGTATAATCACATTTAGTGTTATTTCTATAATGTAGCGTTTAAAAGTTAATCAATGTTCAGATTGTGCCTTTATGTGTACATATGTTTTAGCAAATTATTTTCTGAAATTAGTTTCATTTATTGAAATTAGAAAATCATCATCATATTATTTCGCGGATATTTTGTATAGAAAATCTAACAAATATTTAAAAAAATAATACGATTTCTTTTTAGGAATGTAACGTATTTTTCTTATTGATATAGCGAAGAGACTCGCCTTTTTACGATTATGACTTTTCTCATTCACATGCCATTCATTATAGAATCGCGGTTTTCTCGTCGGCATTCAACGTCAAAGGAGATTGCATGCATCGTGTATCGCTTAACGAAATATTTATTCCTCGTTGCTGCATTTATTCACGAAATAAGCTATATTATGCAATCGTGGTTGGATATAGTCCGTTAAATTTGTAGATTTGTAGCTTTGACAGCGAAAGCCTTCACTGTCTTACACAGGCGAAAATGCATGAAAGATAATTCATAACTCGCAAGGAAAACCACTGAGAACTTTGGCTACATCGAGACGGAATGCAAAATCAAAGACTGAAAAGAAACGAACGAAACAGAAGGAAGTGAACCATAGAATATATTCTATAGGATGATTCACTTGCGGCTAACCCTCGGGTCATCGAGCAACGAAAGACAAAAGCAACTCTTGACTTCGTTATTCTTTGAATATAACTAGAAAAGTTACTGACCAATTTAAATAAATGCATTCACTCGTTTACAAAACAACCGATTTTATTAACCTTCCATTTACAAAGATATCTTTCGATTTCAGAAAACAAGAACAAAATTGCAAAATTCATGATTTGCGACTTTCTTCGAATAAATTTAAAAAAATGGATATCTAATCTTCGCTTTACGCGAGGAAACATTTTTAGTTTCTCGAAATTTAACGGAAATAAACAATAAATAAGGGGCTATAAGCCACATTTTTATATATTTCAAATTCTTAGAACAAACGTTTCGACCTTATTATTAGGTCATCCTCAGTGTGAAAAAATTAAACGCAAATTTGACAAAATTAATAAAACAATTAAAATTATACAATTTATAGTTACGTAAAAAGTTGGTAGTATTTATTCTATCTATCTTCTGCACAATGCAATGCTTTTCGTTCTGATAATATTATCGGTGTGTCATATATGCTACCAGCATACATTTTGTTATCAGATTAATAAATAAAATAGATTATAAAAATTAAAATAATAATGAATAAATGATCGTTATATTCAAAATTAATAGTATATACATTCCTTATTTTAATAAACAATTATATAAAAGTGTGTATTAATAAATAAAATTATTGTACACATACCTCAACTGCGATTGGTAAATCAGGATATAATCAGTAATTGAAACAATGAGTCGATTTAATTCGTAAGAAGCAAATACGGAAATATTTTTAACTCTCTAGGAAAAATTGCATATTTAAAATGTTCATTTTAAAATTAAATTCGGGATCTATGTAGATTAATTACACCTAAGTACTAAAGATGGAAATGTATGTAGCATTAAACACTGGAATCTCGTAATAACGCGCAGTTCAGAGCTCTGAATGTAATAAACGAAGTTGTCCCCACTTCACTTCTAAACCATGAAATTCAGAGTCTTATTGGGAGTCATAGTTCTATTATCCTATTCATGCTACTCACATGCTTCTAGCGCGTGGAAGGAATTTTGTACATTAATTCGAGATTCGCTACGAGATTCCGGCACGAATGAGTGCACTTCTAATTATCAAAAACTATCGAAAAAACTACTTGTTAATATATGTACTAATAGAGATAGATTGATATCGACAGTACATATATTGATAGATTTTTCAATCACAAGATATTGAGTAAAATTTGTAAAAAAAAGTATTTTTAAATGATAAAACGATGCTTCTAGAAGTTAATTTTTACTCGAGACAGCTACATTGAAAAAAATGATGTTATATCAACAATATTATTTTAAGAACATATCTAATATACAATTCCTATCAAAAGTTTGAAATTAAAAATGTGTTAATATTTACACTTTCTACATAAAAATAAATATGAAAACTATATACATATATATATATATATATATACGGAAGTTGTGTAAGTATTTAACATATGTTTAATCAACAACACCTTTTTATTTATTTACTGTATTTGTTATTATTTTTTAAGTTCAATAAATAAACTACAAAAAGGTGTTGTTAATTAAAAATATGATGTTTAGATCACACAACTGTTTCATATCTATTTAATTTTTATATTTATTGTTATATAGAAAGTGTAAATATTAACACATTTTTAACTTCAAACGTTTAATAGAGACAGTGTATATATTAGATACGTCCTTAAATGAAAATAACTTTGTTAGCTCATGTTAATAAAACAAATAATATTTTATTAAAACAAGAGCATGACGTATTTGTTTAATTAATGTGTTATTGAATTAACAAAATTATTTTTAATTTAAAAAATAATACTATTGAGACAACATCATTTTTTTCAGTGTAAGCAGCGTAAGTCGCACGAAATACACGAAAACATATAAATTAAATGCAATGTAAAAAATATGTTAAGTATATGTCTATAATGTAAATTAACATTTAAATGTACATTATATACATCTACTCGTCCAAAGTACGGAAAGTCACAAAAGTGTTTATCCCCAACTCGAAAAATAAATACACATGGAAAGTTTCGCAAGTGCAATTAGAAGAACGCGTTCTCTGCGACGCACATTTCATACACGGTTTATCTTGCGAAAGTACACCGCGAATGTTCTCAGCGAATTGAGTGCGCGTTGTTAGGTGGAATATCGTTCAAAGAGCGGCAAGAAGGAGCTCTTATATGGAACGAGATTCTCATCTCTCCACGATCATAGAAAAAGAAAGACGGAGAAGCAGCATGGGTGGAGACAAGCCACGGAAAAGGACTCGGATTCCATATTTTCCTCGGATATGGGGATAGCGGTTCATCCTCTCTGACCAACATCCGGCGGAGCTGTCCACCCCGGTCCCGGTGCTCGTGTATTATTTATTTCTCGCGGACATATGGATTATGGACCAGCCAGCTCCCCTTCTGCTTCAGAGCGTCGTAACCACCGTCACAAACTCCAGTTTCTCTATCTCTCTCTTTCTCTTCCCCGCTGTATCTACTCTGCTTTTATCCTCTGCAATTCTCCACCCCTGAACAACTACCATCCCGGTTCCCGTCCCGACTTCTTTTTTCAACTTCGCGGATCGCAAGGTTGTTTTCTCTCGATCTTCGCGAACCGTCGAGAGATCTTAAATCCAAGAAGCAGCCGCTGTCTCACTCTTTCTTTCTTCCTTTCCCCGCCTTTCGATAGCCGTTTTTTCCATTTTTCTTTCTTTTTTTTTTTCGTTCGTATTTCCGCTGAAAGAAAATCTCTCGTGCGACCCGGCGAAGAGCGCGCGAGCGTTTTACGTGCCCAACGACCCGCACGAAATTGTCTCAAGATCGTCCGCACAGAGGGAGTGGAGACGGACGCTGGTACATTGAGCGAGCGATACCCGGGAACGATGAAGCTTCGCTCGGATGACAAACCAATCTCACGCGTCGACTGCGGATCCGATGAGCTCTCCGGCTGCGCGGACGCTATCGAAGAAGAAAACTCGTGACACGCTCCGTTGGGCTCATCTGTATCTGATAACTATCGGACGAATGAATACCGAATGCACGAATGAGTGTATTAAATTCTGTTCACCGTAGTTGGAAAAGCGTAGTCAAGAAA
Source organism: Atta cephalotes (assembly GCF_000143395.1). Classification (NCBI taxonomy): domain Eukaryota; kingdom Metazoa; phylum Arthropoda; class Insecta; order Hymenoptera; family Formicidae; genus Atta; species Atta cephalotes. The sequence goes on from NW_012130088.1 coordinate 1,871,923, forward strand.
CAAATAAAAAATAAAATGCAATTTTCAACCGAAATCTGAATATCAAAATTGTTACCGGAAGCAATCTTAGCTGTGATCCTGTTATCCTTGGGCATGGCTACTCGTCGCTTACGAGCCAGTGATTGCCTAGCCATAGGTAGGTCAATTTTCTCGGTAAGTCGTGCAAAGGAAGACGATGATGACGATGGTGATGGAAGGATGCGAAACACACGACGTAGCTAAAATAATATTGGCCGAAGATAGCCCTGGTGATAGACTGCCAAGAAAAGGGCTTGGCTGGTTGGGGCGAGGATGCTATTATTGCCTTTCGAGATAGATGACTTCTGGATACACGAGCTACCGATCAAAACTTTAGCCGAAGAAATTACCAAGATTTTAGAACCAAAGAGAGTTGGAATACTTCGTTTCATGGAACAAGATTGTGCAATCGTTACGAATCTTATTCTTCATATTACCTGTTCTTATCTACGCTTCTACACGCGTGCCATATTGCCGTTGATGAATAAAGTTTCCATAATCACGAGATTACGGGAAGTTATTAATACCAAATGATTGCGTCTGATGACGTAAATTTATCGACAATTGATCGACATCACGCACCTGCGACGGGTCATCGTTATGTAATAAAGGATGAATACTATCGATAAAACTGCCAATGAGGGATTAAGTGTCAATTCATTTCGTTGACATGTTGGAAACTATAGTAGCGAAGAAACATTGTGTTATCAAAATAAAACTTAAGACAGGTCAATATAACAGATTGAACAATGGCAGTGAAACTTTTAATGAATTAATTGCAGACGTAAAATGAATCAATTTTAAGTACATAAATTTGTAAAGGTTTTTAGTCTTTCATAATTTTTAACTTTAGCAAAACTGTCTCATTTCAATTAAAATCGAAATGCAATAGAAGAGGTAACGGGATCACAGAATCGATATCAGATATAATTATCTACTAATAAGAGGAACCTTTATGCAACTTGTATCACGACTTGCCTACAAGCTGGATAATTTGAAAACGGAAGTTTCCCCGAGTCGTGATTTTCGTCGAGATCCTCCTCTACGGCAAATGACGTGGAAAGAGAGCAGAAATTAAAGTCGCTCGTTAGGATGAAACGCTTCTGTTGCGATCGCTGTACTTCGGCGTCACTGAACCGCGAATAGAGAGGATGGAACGATCCGATATTCGAAACACACAAAGAGCTGCGAAAGTGGATCGCATCTTCTCTTACATGGGACGCATTGGGAATTTTTCGTCGGTTCGAACGGCGATGATAAACAGGATTATCGGCTACGATAATCGCCTAACTTGCATCTTACTGTGTGGTTCATCTACTCTATTTCCGTCCAAAATTTATTTAAGATTACGAGATCTCTCCGCAATGGACAAACTCCCGAATAAATTTGGCTTGTCGTAACTTAACAGTTAAGTAGATTACAGAGTAAGATTTTACTGGAAGAAAGGTGTTTGATGATTACAAACTTTGAGATTATAATATGATAAAATAATTATAGTTAAGAGTTCCATTTTTATTATAGCTATGATTATTGTAGCTATAATATTTATTATAGCTATGACTGTAACAATGTAATAATAATCATATTTATAGTTTTATACAAAAATATATAGTTGGCACCGAAAATAATCAATGAATTATACAGTGCTAACTATAATATTAATATTTTACCATGCAATTGTAGTTACAAATATTAAACATTTTACTCTCATGCTCGTTTTTATCAGCGGATTAACTTTAATCTCGGTTCAATTTACTCTTTATCTTTTTCTAATTCTTACAACTAGAAAAAGAATTGTTGAAGAATTAGTTGAATCGAGATTAAAATTAAATTACATAATGATAGAAACGGGAATTAGTGTCCTTTCGTCTTTTGGCCTTTTAGCCCCAAACGATGAAAAAGATTGACGCGACCGACGTCGAAAAAAAATAAAGTGGAGAAAAATTGATCGTTGAAAAGAAAACTGGATGAAAGGAACGTCGGTGATTCTAGGACATCTTTCATCACGGATAACTCTCGTGTGAAGATTTGCTAGAGTTAATGAACAGAACTGTTAATCCGAGGCTCGAGATAGTAAGGGTCGCATTGAAAAGTTTCATCTATACATAATGGTGGCGTCGATCATCGACACTACCAGTACGGCATACACCCATAACTATCATCATTAGTGGTGTTTCCCTCCGCAGTCCGCCGTATATCTATCTATCCGCTAATGAAGTCGATATGAGGATCGAGAATTTCGCTTTAATTAGCATGCGAAGCTAGGAGGTTTCCATTTGCATCTTGTGGTCGGGAGAAACCTGCCGATACGTGATCTCAACGATCCAGTACGAAATTGATAGATTATATTAACGCTAGAAATTTGTACATAACAAAAAAATTTAGTTGAATAAATATTGAAGTATTTTCTTATATCGATTAATTCTTTAGAGGCGGCATCACCTTAAGGGAGGGCTTTCCATGACACAAGTATTATTCTGTCTTTATTAGAAATGCTCACGGAATGCCAAGAAAGATAGAATATTTGTATCAACTTGTCGATGTTCGGTCTTGATGTCATTATGTTTCTTAATGTCTGACCTTTCAATTAAACAAAAATTTTACAATATGTTTATTTCAATGGAAGTTATAAATAATCGAATTGGATTGGATGTGCCATACACCAGTGTTCTCGTAGTGCGGCGTTTAAAAATTAAAATAATTTCTTTTTACTGATTTTATTCCAAATTATAAATAAAATCTATCG
>NW_012130088.1:1875067-1886780 GCF_000143395.1 Atta cephalotes
ACTACATCTAATATATCGTCTCAATACATAACAGCATTTATCAATACATACATTTCAGCTGTAATACTAAAGTATAATTAATTTGCGTAGATTTCGAATTTACTGTGAATTTATCTCAAATTTGAATTTAAAGTAAATATTACAAATATGCACTCGCCCTTAGACGAATTATATCCTGTAAGCATGGAGTATTATTTAACATTATACATATTCTATTCTAGACATATATTCTTAAAATGTTAAGTGTATAAATATTTTATATATATATTATATATATAGATATAATATTTCAGTAATATTATGTAATTAAATAATATTAATAAGTGATTATATGTGAACTACTGATAATATTAGGATTATTAAAAAATGATATTATTTAATGTTATATGAACATAAAAAAGTATAATAATAATATAATAATTAGTATTATTAATAATATTCTATAGATATTAAGAGAATAATACCAAAGATATTATGTGAAGTGAACATATAATATCAATAGAATGCCCTGTAATACTAAAAATATTATATATAATATTTCTTTAATACAATTCTCGAAATATTGTGACAATATTATTTTAATTTTTAATATTCATATAATATTTTAGGAATATTATGTGTATTATAGGTTAATTTGCCGTTAATTTTTGGTTTATTACAATACGATGCAATTTTACCAATAACATGAATAATAGTCCAACAAATTGCGCGTAAATTGATAATTTACAAGTACTTTACTTTGTCGTTTATAGTCTAATATAAATTACGTCGAATGAGCTTCTCGTAGTTTCTTTCAAAGTATGACAACAAAAGCAGGAATATTCCATCTTGGAAAATTGATGGATGATACAAATGAATGAAGTAATATCGCAAATGGTTTTCCAATTTCTCTTCGTCAATTGTTGGAAAAATTAATCCTCTAACATAATTAAAATTGAAAGAATAAATGACTCTCTATGAGATATATGAAACACAATACATGTCTTTATTGCATGAGTTGACTTTTTAAACAAAGTAGCAAATAATATGGCGTGAGACGTTAACCGGAAATACCGCAAACTCCATTCATCGATGTAAAATCGATTTCTCTCTATTATATTTAATTTCGGAGACGGAATGGATATTCAAATATCGATGATGCACTTTCCACTGGCGCATGGAAAATAGCGAATGTGTTTGCCGAGGCGTTGCGGCGCATTTTTTTTCTTTACCAGTTGCCATCCCCTTCACGCCGACGTTCGTATTCAACAAAAGTTACTTCAACCGGGCCACTTCGCCAACCTCTCCCCTACTCTCGTGCCAAACTTCGCCCTTACGCGGTTACGCTATTCGACCTCATGAATTTCAAAATAATGTCCCGGCCCGCTGCCTACAAAATACGCACCAGCATCTTCGCGGGAGAGCAAAGCCTGCGCGACGACGAATTTCGTGTATGTGTGCGGATCGTGGTGTAGTACTTTCTCGAAAACCAAACACAAGATGGAAGATGCATGCGGAAAATTCTGCCGACTGCGTTCCACGAAGTAAATTAAGTTTCGACGAGAGCAACTTCGCAATGAAAAAGAACTCGGTAGCTGGGTAAATAATCCACATAGCGTAACTGTAGCTTCAATGATAAATCTGTTCATCCGATGCAGCGACTCAAAATCTCTTTCAAATATCTTGTAAAAATAGCAATAGTAGAGAAAATTAATCAATTAGCGCGAAAAGTAATTGCGTTTATCAATTGCAATTTCGACAGAATGCAAGAAAGTGATGTGCAAAATCACACTTAGCTTACCGACATTCGTTTCCTTCAACACATATTGTGGGACACTGTTGCAATCTTGAATCTTTTGGAAATATAATCTCAAGACGGAGCTTTCGACTTCATACGCGAGATGAAATTCTCTCAAAGGCTTTCCACACTTCGTGTTTTTATCGCGATTACATTGTTCGACTTCATGAATTTCAGAATAACGCATCTTTAAAAAATACGTAAGAAGTTTTCGGAGAAAACATAGCAATAACCGACGACCTCGAACATTATCAGCCCTGCTCTTTCAGTTACATTTTTCGAGAACATAGGTTGAGATAAAGGACAGAAGATGCGCAAAAATTTACTATTTAAATGAATATCGTAATTTACGCTCTGTATATCTTCCATCGTGTGTGTGCGGAACAATTTACGAATCTTATTTAGCATTCTCGGTGTAAGAAAATAGCACAAAAGTTCAAGTAACAACAATAAGGATATAATTAACATTGACTTTTTGTAAAAAAAAAGTATGAATAAAGGCTGCTCTGTTCAGTCTATATTTATTATTGCACTTTGAATCTTTATTGCTACCATTTTTATCGTGAGACGCAAATTGATGAATTTGCGTCTCACAATAGAATTACTTTTGAGATATATAGAAATTTTAACCAGGCGATTGAAAAGGGCGAAGTAGAGTGACAGTAAATAGATGCCACATCGATAAAAGATGAGCCAGAGTGAAGTCGCCTTTACGAGCGATTATCTTGAAATCTTTGGAGAACAAAAGGGGAAACTCATCCTAATAAAGGCACGACGGTTTAATAAGCCATAATCGTGGAAGAAAGTAGACTTACCGACGGTTTTTCAAGAGGTACTTAAGAGTTCTTCGTGCGAGCTAAAAAGCTTTGTGCGAATGACTACGACAACGACGACGATGACGATGAGAAACAATGAGAGTCCAAAGTTGCACAAAAATAAAATTCGTCATGCCGAGGGTGTGGCTGTGAATCGAAGAGAAAAGTACGAAGAGCGCCAGTCACACAGAAGAGTACTTCTTCAAAGGAATTGCGTTTTGCGAGTGCGCGAGTCGTCAATCGGGAAAAAAGCATCTGAAAAGCTGAACGGAAAAGTCGGTCGAAATATGAAGTTCTTTCCAAAACTAGGCTATCGGTTGAAAGTAGCGTGACTCCTTGAAAGCTGGTGCGAGTCAGATAAATCGTGAAAGCGGGTCGAATCCTACGGGAATCCTTCGAGAAAAATTCCGCGGCGGCAATCCATACGGCGAGCGAATTGAAAGTCTAAGACGAATAATCAATTTTTGCCCGAATTCCCGCATTTTCGCTCTATGGAAATTTATTCTGCGAGCCGCATTAGCACACCTCTTGCGTAGTACCTTCATCTTCAATTTTCTTCTCTTCTTATATTTCAGATTCAGCACTTTCATCATCTTCTTGAATATCTTCAACATCTTGAATATCGGTTAGGAATATCAAATCACAGACGTATTATGAAAACAGAGCGCTGAGGAAACGTGTCCGACACTGACAAAACCTAGTTCGATACTGATAGAAAATTAATGTTTACGTGTCCCCGTTCAAGGCTTTATTATGATCGCAGTTGTAATTGTAATGTTCGTAGAACGCTTTAACATTCTTACTTATGAGATGGAGATTAGTTGAACTGATAAGAAAACAAATAAGTGCTTTTGCTTGAAAATTTCACGATAAATTTATTTAACAATGAAAGTGCCAACGTTTCTCACTCATTAAAAGGAAAGCGAATAAATAATTATGAAAATAAAGAAAGTGACAAAAAATCCAATATTTCATCAGTATAAAGAACATAATTATTAAAAAGTCAAAAAGACTTTTTAACAGAATCTTGCATAAAAAATATAACGAAAATATAGCCTTGGCAAAAATTATTAAACTGTAATTTTTTCATTTATCTGGAATTCATTTATCTGTATCGTTTCTATTAATTATCGGCATTATATATAAATTCGAAGGATTCGTAAAACAGCATAAAAAGGTCGCAACAAATAAATTAATTTTTGAACTAAAACTTAAATAATGGTCGATAAGATATCTAATTTTAATCAAAGTTGTATATTATGAAAATAGAGAAAATAATAAAAAATAAAATATATTTTATTAGTATAAAAACATAATTATTTAAAATTAAAAAGTTAAAATCTTATTTTTTACATAAAAAATATAAAATTAATCTATAAAATAGAAACGTCAACAAGAATCGATATTTCTAATGTTAAATCTCAAGAATTCGGAAGATTATCCCCGCGAAAAATAGATTAATAAATTAATGGCAAAACAGCAACAGATTTTTTTTGTGTCTCATTCGTTGGTTTAACAGATGATGGAACCGCATGCCGGTTTAATAGACGATGAAGGATCGAATATTGCACCAGATATAGTAGCCGTTATGGTTTTATTATGCTGTTGTAGAACCATAAACGATACAATTTCGATTTTTCGCGAAAGAATTTGCGCGCGATCACTTTTATAATTCTGTTACGAAGAAGTCTGCGGAAGACGGTCCCACGGGGAAAACCGAATGGGAAATTTAGTCGGTCGGATGCGATTAAGGTCGAACGTGGCGACGATGAAATTTAAAGCATCATTCCTCTCATCGATTCTTTGAGATATGCTTCGCCATTCATGCGCTGAATATTCTCAATCCTGCTATAAAAGTACGTGTACCTATCAGCTATGATATTTCACTTTCTCACTGGAAAATGCGAATCTTCTCCGACAAGATGACTTCAATGTATTTGAAGCGATAGATAAACGAAAGATATTTGCATTTAACTAATTATAAAATAATTATTTTCGATGTTGATTGCAATTAATTGAGTATCTTGCAGATTAAAATTTATCAATAATATTTGATCACTTGAATGACTTAAATTACAGAAATTTATTATATTTTTCCCTCAACATATTAATTGCATGATATCATAATCATTCCTCTGAGTTGTAAAATATTAATTATCTCAAGCATTTTGCAGTTAGAACAAGTAGGCTTTTGAAATATTTAAATTTCTTTCGCGCTATAACTTATCTATTCAATACTAATCTTCTCTGTTTAGTCTTATTCAGTTAAAGGATTGTTGATTAGAAATCATTAGTAGAATGTCTAAAAAGGAAGACTATGAAGATAAGAGTAGGCTAATCCCAGAAGAGAATACGATTCAAACGACATAACGAAAGGATAAAACGAGGGAATAATTACTCATCGATTAACGAAGAGTCTCTCTAATTGCAAGAAAAGCAAAAACGTTCAATCGATCTCGTGTTAATGCTCCATGTTTCTTCTGATAATTTTTCGTTACATTGTCATTTCATTTAATTGCAAAATTTTCCTGCATATATTTATATTATACAAATTCATAGAAAGATATCTTGAATTTTTTTTGTAATAATAAAAATAATATCTTTCAATTGATTAAAAAGGACATATAAAGAAAGTAGATTGAAAGGATGTTAATCCTGTTTTCAGAGCAGAAACAATGAAAAACGGAACGAAATGAGCAATGAAGTCGCCGAAAGAGGTCCAATTAGCCGTACGCATCATGATGTAGTGGAGAAACTTGGTAAAATAATGCTTTTGCATCAGCTTGATCGTAAAGACTAGTTTAGCCTCGTCTTTGAGTTAGTATAAGAATAGACGACAGAGAGAGAGAGAGAGAGAGAGAGAGAGAGAGAGAGAAGAAACTAGAAATCCGTTGAGGGAAACTATATTCTTCGAATGCGTTCAGCTCTAAGCAGTACAAACAATTTCCTCTTAAATTTCAAAACGCTTTCTTAAGAAATAAGATCCTGTTTTTACTCTGAAAGTGAAAATTTGACACGAGTTGAAATTATAAGTTTCTTTCTTCCATCAAGAAGCGGAGATCAGAATATTCGATTATAAAAACGTTCACCTTATTTTTAGTATGGATAAGCGGAGATCCTATTTTTACCGAAAGAAAGGATTTATGGAAATTCAAAATTCTGAAAAACTGATTTACAAGCGAAAATGACATGAGCGAAAGGGAAAAGCTTCAGTAATCGTGTATTTTTCGTCAGTGCGATGAAAACGAGGCCACCCTGGTCGATCGACGGTAAAACGACCGTTTTCCTCGGGAAACATATATAAAGGCAATTATATTGGCAGAAACGACGGATGGATTCCGGAAGCGGAAGTGACGCTCTGTCCGATTGTCCGGAAGGCGGCGAAGATTGCCGTCGCCAGCACGTTTCACGAAGCCGATTTTCGTCTTTTCTTGTCCATTCACAGACCTCTTGTCTGGAACTCACCTCGTTCGAGAATGTCATTTCTAACTCGTAGAAAGTTCTTTTCGACTGTCATTCTATCGACAAGCTGGTAAAGATTATTCGGAAAACGGACAAAAATTCGCATTAATCCGAATTAGTATAATTTCGTACTTCAAATATTTACTTCAAATTTTTTGTGTCTTTATTTTATAAATTTACATAAAATAATTACTTAAAATACAAGAACCCTGTAAAATTTTAAACAACGTAATTTCCTAAAAACACCTGCTTTTTGATATAAAAAAAAAATGATGATACTAAAGTCAATTTACCGTGTATATTGCGGTCCAATTTTATTCCGATAAAATATTCTATCTACGCCCACGCTTGTCGAAACCCTTCGACATCGCTTAAACTCGACCAGGCGTTAAAAAATTCGCCGGTGGTTAAAACGTTAAACGTCGTTTCAATTTCGAGGTTAGGTCTTCAAGAACTGTCTGTCCATTAGTCCATCGAATTCAACCACTATGCACGTATACACACCGAATTCACCCCTTTCGAATTCTACCCCTTCGTGGCCTTGTCGGGAACCGGCAGCCTCAGTCGACCGCCGCGAGCAATGAAATTGGATTGTTATTCTATTTTCGAAAGCAATTTGCAAGTGTTATCAAAAGTTTTCGGGCCACGCCTGCCATTCTCCGCTCGCAACTCGACCCCGGTGAAGCAGCACTCTCGTTCTCCCGGTTGGTTTTCCTCGCTTTTTCCGAGCTGAGAACACGACGCATCGACGCGACGCCGATGGGCTCTACATCTGAATTTCGAATTTTCCGACGCATCTCGCGAGATGAGCGCGACGAGGGAATCCGTCATGGTAAGCTCCTTTCCGAAATTCCGACGACGATTTCAACCGCGCGTTTATTGGCCCTTAGACTTGGCGCACGTTGCCATTTTCGCACAATTTGATGCGAGGAAATAAGTCCGTGCAGATGAAAGCTACGTAGGATATATCCACCATAAATCCCATCCTTACTCAGAAATTTTTCGTTAACGAAAATGTCGAAGTTTCATATTTTTAAACTTAAAGTACATTGCAAGCCCTCGGTAAAATATCCCCGCCAATTGACGTAAATGTTATATATCTAACAAAAAATAAATTTAAAAAGATTTGATTGAAAAATAATATTTATTTTTATAACAATTTTAACATGTTAGTTTTTCTTTAACTTTTGCTGTCTTTTCCAAAAAAAAAAAGCAATAATTGAGAATGTTTTATATACAGCCAAAAGAGTTGTACAACATGGAGAAAAATGATTTTGTTATGAATACAAAGGGATTGCAAAATGTAATTGTCAATATTGTTTATAGCAAACAAATTTGCATATTCAACAAATATTTTATATTTGTTGCAAATAATAAATTTTTGTAGGAAGTATAAAAAAAATATCTATTGTATTTGTTACAACTGGAAATAATTTGCGATTTTTATATTTACAAATAAAAATTATAGCATAGAATTAATCTTATTAGAATTAACCTTATAACAAATTTCTCTTTGTTTATTTTATGAATTAAGATAATGTGAATAAATATGAATGAAATTTTCAGTTGCAATTATAAATTAATTTTAATACAATTATTTAGCATCTATTCTTTCAGATTTCTGATTAAATTCGATTTTGTTACACAAAAAAAAGTTAAATATTATGTTGCCACTATTTTCAAATAAGTTGGAGTTCATTCATTATCACATATACTATCTCGAGGGACAACAGATAGTTATTTCCATTTAATCCTGGGACACGTTCTCTCCTTTATCTCGCGACCCACAGCGAACCGTTTTATCCTCAACTGACGATTGTGGAGATCAACAGATGGTCGTTCGAACTTCAATACTTTTTCTAACTTCGTAGAAAGGGAGAAAGACGTCGCCATGAAAAAAGTTCCAACGATAGAAAAACGAAAGATGGGTGAAAGAAAAAAAAACTCGAAGATCCGTAATTAAAAACAATCCCTTATCCATCGACTCTTGATGCAACGTACACATTTGCGCGAGGCGAACCTATTTTCGTCCTGTACACGTGAAACCCGCCGTACGTAGCTATACGCCAGTTATTTCCTGAAGTTTGCGAAGTAATCTTGGATAGATCGTCTGGGATACTGAAGGGAGTTTGAACCCCCGTGTCAACGCGGTGCATAGCGAAATTTTATCGTCTTGAGAAACTCACCGTCATACTTCCGTAGCAAGTGGACATATTCGAAATTTTGCCAACATGGTGTGTTAATAATAATCATTTGGGCGGATTTATACGCAAAAATAAGACTGTTATCATAAACTAAAAAATAAATTTCATGCCGGTTTTTAGAACTTTTATCATTTTAGATCTTTAATATAAAACACATGTTATTTAATTGTAATTAAATCGATTTAGTAACAGTAGCCACGTTACTCACACTTAAACACAATGGTTAAGAATCAAGCAATTTCTATCTGAAAAGAACATTTGCTGAAATAAAAAAACTAGATACAGATAATCTAAAAATAGGTTTGGACTCAAAATAATTATGTAGAATGCTTAACTAGTTGCTAAAATATTTTGCAGCATTATCATCCATTTAAGTGTTTTACATAATTATTTTGATGGCCCATAAAATTATTTTCAAATTTGTATCTACTTAAATTTTTAGATAATTCAGCAAAATGTGTATTAAACCTGCATATAAATGTTTCTGTGTATAAATCAAATAAAGAAAGAAAAAATCAAATACAATCGTGTGATTAGATTTGATGTTAAATAATAAATTTTAAACTTATTTTTCAAAGTTACAAACTGCACACCGTCGGAATTAAAACGCAATCATAAACTGAAGCTGAAATAATATCACAAATTAAACATAAATTTAATAATGATATTAATAAATGTCAAAACTACACTACAAAGAAATTTTATCAAAAATATCAATTTTCATCTAATGAAGAGGAAACTGGCATCAGCGAGAAATTTGTCGAGCTATATGGCAGTGGGCCTCCTTGAGACTGAGCAAATCGGATTTCGGAGAACTTAACGATCAACAAACGTTGTAACTGCAACTGTGGAAGTCCCCGTTAGACCTACCCCCATCTCGTTCTCTCTTGCTTCCAATAGAATACTATCCCATCCTCGTTCTTCTTTCCCCTCGAGCAATGGATGAGTTAAGTAATTCCATTGGACGACTCGGAAGGGTCCGACCAGTTTTCTCCCAGTCGGGGCTGTCGGGAGTTCGTAACTATGTCAGAACGTTTCCCTGACTTCCGAGCCGCGGAATTTGATTTTAATCATTCATCGCGTTCAACCCAAAACGATTTCTTTTCCCACTCGTTCGTATCCACCTTGGTAAACGATACTGCGAGTTGTCCACGATAACAAAGCGCCGGTTCTTCCGCGCCCGTCGGGGCAAATAATTTACGCTCCAGTTAAGTCCACCGCAGATTGCAATCGTGACGGGACAATTAAGGCGCAATTTAAAAAGGAAGCTTGTAGATGTTATACACGGTACAAATGAGAGTTGTATCTGTGGAACTAGATCGCATTAAATTAAACACGATTCAGCATTACTTCTTATGTTAAATTTATAACATCATTGTACTCAATTTGAGATATTAATTAAATTTAATTTTTATAAGTCACCACTAACTAATTACTATTCAATTTGTTCGTTGATTTAATTAAATCAGTAAAGTTAAACAATTTAAAAAAAATATATTTAATTTGACTGAAATTTAGTTTATTATTTACTAAATGCATATATTAATATAAACGATGTTTACTTGGGACCACAAAAATAGACTGATTTACATTTTCATACAGATGAAAACTGAAAATAAAACATTGTTATTTAACTCAAGGAATTGAATTATATTGCTCCCCTTTGATACCTATGGTGCGTTCACTTGACGCTCGCAACATTCATGGAATATTCCACTTTTATCAAATGTTAAAAAGGACAAATAATACTCGTAAGCGTTGTGAGCGGCAAATAGGATGTACATATATATGTACAAATAATTTTTCTTTTCTGTTTCGAGGACATTTAACTTTATATATTACTGCGTGGTTTTTTTTCGTAATTACTCGTGTTAAGTTTCTAACGTCTCAACATTATACCTCAATTTTCATTGTTTCATTTCTTTTTGATAATGTATAATTAAATAAAGATTGATAGTATTCTATACACTCTTTAAATGAAGATAAATGTAAAAACTTTTTTTAATTAGAAATATTTTCGCGCTAAATATAATGTGTATAAATAGCATTCATTTAGCAAATTTATAAGATGAGGGTATTCTGAACATCTCACGCTAGTAAGATTAAGCTGAAGGATTAATGAAATATTAGTTAAATGCTTTGATAGATTTATGTAAATATATATTTGTCGCTTTAATTAATTCATTTATTCGAAAGTCAAATAAATGAACTCTAAAGTAAACCTTCTAAATAACAAAAAATTCCTGTTCTCAAGAATAATCGATTAGTCACTCGGAAACAGCTAGCATCCTTTCGACAAAAACAAATTCCGGTTCGACAGTTAGAAAGATGCCTAGAAAGTTTACGAGAGCATAAATTGCATGTAACGATAATGTCGACAAAAATATCTCGAATATCTCAGAGATAGCATATTTCAAAAGTAAGTTAACAATCTGAATAAATTCTTTGAAAGAAAGTGAAATCCGTGGGATTCAGAGAAACAGTATAAGATAATGACGCAATTGCAGCTTCTCCGTTTGCCACATTTTTTTTCTTTTCCTTTACATTCGATGTACGAACACGAATCTCTTTTCAGTAAAATTATCGTTTAACGGAAACTTCTGGTTTCTTTCTATTTCAATAAATACTTTAAGATAAGAAATCAACAAATAAATCACCGACTGCAACACTCTCTGCTGATCTCCCCATGGCATTCCCAAAATTTGTATCATTCCTGTGTGTGTATGCGTGCGTGCGTGCGTGCGTGCGTATGCGTGTGTGTATGTGCCTGCATATTATTTTTCCAAAAAATACCAGAGACTCGGCGAGATTCAGAGCAAAGTGAGAGGACATACGAGCATCGAGCGAGGCGTAAATCAAATTCGAATGTCCCACGTGCGGCCGTGTGTCGCGAGAAAGCGTGCGCGAACGGACACACACGCGCCCGCGGGAGATGAAATACGTAAATACGCGAGATGAAATACCGCAAAGAACGGGTGGCAGCTTGCGCGACGAAAAATCCCCCAGGGTGCCGTTTTCAATGGTGTCCAGACCTGCCAAGAGTCTCTCCCATTCTTTCTCTCTCTTTCTCTATCTCCCTTCGGACTCGCCGCCCTCTTCGCTCCCAAATCGAATAAATGCCATTGCGTGAACTACGAAGCTGCAACCGAAGACAATTGGATTTTAATTCGATTCCTTTTTCCCGTTTTCTCTCGTTGTCGTTGCTGTATTATGCTGTCTTCCCCTTGCATTCCTCTCTATCTATCTATCTAACTCGCTTTCTCGATAACCTATGATAAGAGAGAGAGAGAGAGAGAGAGAGAGAGAGAGAAGAGAGAGAGAGAGAGAGAGAGAGAGGAGAGAGAGAGAGAGAGAGAGAGAGAGAGTAGTACGTACGTACGTACGTAGTCGTCGTCGTGTAGTACGTTACGTTACGTTACGTTACGTACGTAGTAAGTATAGGTTACGGTTACGGT
>NW_012130088.1:1886861-1891394 GCF_000143395.1 Atta cephalotes
TACTACTACTACTACTACTACTACTACTACTACTACGTACGTACGTACGTACGTACGTACGTACGTACGTACGTACGTAGTAGAGAGAGAGAGAGAGAGAGAGAGAGAGAGAGAGAGAGAGAGAGAGAGAGAGAGAGAGAGAGGAGGGGAAAACAGAACAGAAGAGAAGAGGAGAAGGCACATGGTAGTTCCCAGGTTACAGTGTTCTCTGTGATCTCGAATTTCTGGCAAGATTGGATTACGGGTTTCTCAATGCGTGCTCACAAAGAACAGCGCTCTTTATTATTTAATCGATCATGGAATTAAAACGGAATTCAATTACGCTCAGATGAAATGATTGTTCCGCTTTCTGTCAGCAATAATTCTCGTTTTTGTGATAAGGATACTTTCATGTGTGTGATGTCAAAATAAAGTTTATTTGGACAGTTAATCGAATGATCATTCGATTAAACTCAAATGTTTAATGCCTTCTTCGGAATGAAGATGTGGACAATAAAAAAAAACACATATGATACAAAAGGAAAGAAGTAAGTTGTCTGGAATTAGAAACCTATAACAGATTTTATTAGAACGAAAGTGTGAAAAAATAATATATGCATATATATGTACTTGTTTTTCTTTCTAAATATTGTATATTGTTTTATTCAAACTTCATTATCTCATTCTATAACCTTACTCTCTAAATCTGAATCAGTGGATAATCATTATCAGTGCCAAGTATATCACTGATAATCAGTGAATTAAATGTGAAATCCCTAATCTAGCTAATCTTTATCGTATGATCTAATTAATCTTGTTTTAATGCTTAAATTTAATGAATATTGGAAGATTGGAATTAACGTGAAAATGTCAGAATTTTAGTTATATATTGCTCAAACATTCTTCCTTTTTTAATTTTGAACTACACTGATTATCAGTTCTAAGTATGTCACTGGATAATTAGGGACTACTCACTGATTCAGATTTAGAGAGTAATACTGTATATATTTAAGTAGTGGCAGTGTTATAAAAAAAGATGTTATTATTTAAAAAAATTTGTTGATATATATTAAAAATAAAGACATATAGTAATTAAACTTATTTAATTACTTTAATTACTTATAACAAAAATATTTATCATGTATTTATTTTTCTTATTTAATAAGATTATCAAAATCTGAAATTTGAGCGAGAATTGACAAATCGATGGACCAATCAAAAGTCAATCTCTTGGTCAGTCTCTGTTTATAAGTTATCTATCTGGAAAAGAGATTTTACTTTCCAGAAGTTCAATTATTTCGAGAATTTTACGCAAGCAATGCATTTGTATTTTTTTTCTCTTCCGCGATTAACTACGCTTGCATCTAAAGCTTTTGATTATTCTTTCGAAGCTTTTAATCCACGTTGAATGCGACGCTGTTTCGAAAGCGTATATCGACGTTCGCGGTGGTCATTTGGAAACGGCACTGAAGGCATCATCATTATCCGCGGGGCGTCGAAAGCCGCAGCCGCCGCCGCCGCCGCGCTTGAACTAATATTTAAGCAGCGGCTTAAATCGGCAAATGTAGTCCCAGCGGTTAAAACGACGCTGTTGCGAGCTCCACCCGGTCGTAGAGATTAACCCAATATCATCCACTTTCGAAATTAACTGGGGCCGGTGTATCCCGCAACGTACGCTGCATTTCGACGCGAAATGGTGAGATCGCTCACTATGATGAGGAAAAACGCACACCGCAGCATATTTAGCGAAAGATGAAATATATAAACTACGCTACACGAACGATTTTTTACTTGAAATTTAATAGTCGATTTATTATCATACCGATTATGATAGATTCAGAATAAATTTCGTACTGATTATGATAAATTCAAAATAAATTTCATACCATAGGATTATGTTGCATTAGATTACGTTAAGTACTTCCGCCATTATAACTACAATCTAAAGTCTTATTTAATGTTTACACAAAAACAATTCATTAACTCGAGTTTTGATGTTTAAAATAAATCCCCATCTATTCTCCGTGTTTACGTTAACAATTCCGTATTTTCCCTTGATCACCGAAAATAATAACACGAGGCAGATATGCGGCGAACATTCTTTATAAATTAATTAGCTCGCGTGAAAAGGAAAGGCGCACAATCGCCGACCGACGTATATAAATTGGCAGCTAATTGCTCGCCAAATCGTCGGAGTTGCATCTTCGCGCAACGGTCGCAAGAACACGCGCAAAAAAAAAAAAAGTATGATGTGGTAGAATTGAGAAATAACGTTGCCCTCTATCTCCCTAAAAAACTCGACGACACTTCGCCAACTAACTTGATTTACGAAATTTCCATATTTATGCAGACAACTCTTCCTATTCAGCCGGAACACTCACCATTTGCCATCCACTCGCGTTGTGTATATCCGCGATCCCCTGACCTACGTGTTCCCCCTTCAGCTTTTTTCGCTCTCTCGCATCCGTTTCTCTCGTTGAAATCGCCTCGGGGTCGAAAAGAGAGAAGGGAAAGAGATTCTCTCGTCCATGATTAATTTAAACGCGCGAACGTGAAAAAGCGTTCTGATCCTCAATCGCTTTTCGATGTTGTGCGAAATAATGGGAAAACAGGGACCGCTACCCATGCTCCCTTTTTCCCTCCTGTGCCCCGGAACTGCGTTAACATCTAGGAAAAAGACAATGTGTCGGAGACCCGTTTGCATATTCGGGAAATTGATGAGACCTCTGCATAATTCATGCCGACATGAAAGACACGTTGTTTCATCGAATACGAGAACGTTGTTCGAATCGACGGTAACAATGTAACAGTAATTGGAACAATACTTTCCAAACATCAAGCATGCATTGCCGCAATATATACTGCTTTTGTGGCAAAATGTATTCTTGATCGATGCTTAGAGAATATCGTTTCACCCTGAGAGTATTGTTTCATGTTCAAAGTCTCATTGAGAAAAAAGTTTTTGATATTTGAGTTTTTTCATATCTGTTATTACGATTATAATTAATATTATAATGTTAAATAATAATAAATATACAAAGTTCAATCAATAAATATGTAGTTGGCACTGCAAATAACTACAGATTATTGTACTATTATAAAAAATTATTGTAATTATTGTAATTTAATTATAATTTATACATAATCATATAGTGCCAAATGTATATATTTATTACTAGAATTACATGTATAATTATTATCACTAACATTATATAACGACGATAACTACTCTCTAAATCTGAATTAGAGGATAATTACTAATATCAATGCCGAGTATGCCACTGGTAATCAGTGAATTAAATGTGAGATCCTTAATCTAGTTAATCTTTATCGTATGATCTAATCTTTATCATATACTCTTGTTTTAGTACTTAAATTCAATGAATATGTATTGAAAGATTGAAATTAACGTGAAAATATCAGTTTAATTACTCTCTAAATCAGTGAATAACGCTAAATTAATATGCAAATATCAGTATTTTAGTTACTAATGCTCAAACAATTCTTCCTTTTTTAGTTGAACTTCACTGATTATCAATGCCAAGTATGCCATTGGGTAATTTGTGATTGTGACTATCCTATTGATTTCAGATTTAGAGAATATAACGTATGATATTAATTAATGTATATAATTAATTAATTAATTCAAAGATCAAAAACTTTTCTCTCAGCATTAATTTTCAAGATAATTTAAGTTTGGAATCTAAGTAAAGCAAGACAATCAATTCGCGACTTTTTATATGTTATGAGATCGTTAACAGAGAAAATCTTATAATGCTCCAGAAAATTATCAGATTAAAGTGCTATGTACTATTCTCACAATTTTAAATTTAATTTACAGTTTTATTATTCAATTTCAATGCTATTTTTGTTGTATCGCGAGAAACGTAAAACGGAAAATAAGAAAATATCAGAGTAGATTATTCTCTTCTCGTTACTGATAAATTTTTGTGCCTCCTCGTTGCGGCAGTTAGTCGACGAGAAAATCACCAGCTTCGCGTTCTCTTAATCTCTCAATCATGTGGAAGGTAGTTTGCGTGAAATGGAGTGCATTATTAGCGTATGGAGCAGTCGGTTCTAGTTTACAGTTACTAAACATACTTCACCGTCGCCTGACTTCTTGCTTTTTGCTCGTTTTTTGATTTTTTTTTTTTAATAGTTAGTATTTGTTCATCATACAGATGCGCCCGTCGAAACTTTGTTCTAGTTCATTTCGGGTAAACAGGATTCAAACTTCGATTCAGTTTATCGTGTCGACCGGCATATACTCGCTATTTACTATTACGTACCGTATTTTCTCGACGTTCTACTGCCCGCGAACACTCTCGCGTTTCTCAAACATAAAATCGCAAATACACTTTCAGACACGAGAAAAGAGAGAAGAGCTCCGTTTCCCATTGCATTTCCTGTCGCAGAATTTTGTCGCGTCTATTCGCGAAAAAATATCGAATAAAGCACTGTACCGAGTCAAGCGCAAAAAACATCGATATACATATATTATATAATGTATAAACTTATTTAATTATGTGTACATATGCTCTCTCTCTCTCTCTC